>NC_081570.1:19561654-19700663 GCF_022355385.1 Mustela nigripes
CCCGGTGCGGCCCGGCCGGCTCGCGGGGCTCCGAGGCGAGGCCCGCGGCCGGCCGCATGAAGGACTGCGAGTACCAGCAGATCAGCCCCGGGGCCGCCCCGCCGCCCGCCTCCCCTGGGGCGCGCCGCCCCGGCCCCGCCGCGCCCCCCGGCCCGGGCCCGGGGCCCCCGCCGCCTGCCGCCGCGCCGCGCTGGAGCAGCAGTGGCAGCGGCAGCGGGAGCATCGGCCGCCGCCCGCGGCGCAAGTGGGAGGTGTTCCCGGGCCGCAACCGCTTCTACTGCGGCGGCCGTCTCATGCTGGCCGGCCACGGCGGCGTCTTCGCGCTCACGCTGCTGCTCATCCTCACCACCACCGTCCTCTTCTTCGTCTTCGAGTGAGTCCGGCGGCGCCCCGACCCCGCCCCTTCGGAAGCCCCGACCCCTCCGGTCCCCTCAGCTCCCTGCCGCGCACCCCTCCTGCCCAGCTCCTGCGTGGGCACGCCAGCCCCTCAGGGCCTCCGCTGGGCCCCCGGCCCTCTCCCACATCCCCGGGGGCTCCACCCTTCCCTGCACCTGCCAGCCACCTTCGCGGAGGCGAACTCCCAGCTCCTCCGGGGCCTGTGCCCTCCGCTCAGGATATACCCCCAGGCCTTCCCAGTCCCCTTGCATATCTATCTCTCCTCTGCCCTCCTGGGCCCTCTCCACCTACCCCCACACCCCATCCTCCCTCGCCCCTCTGGATGGCCCAGCCTCTGGCCCCCCCTCCCCCGCCCCCCCTTCCCCCATCCTTCCCTGCCTTTTCCTGGCACACTGCCTTTGCCAGCCTCTGCCGGGAGCACCACCCTCCCATATCCCTCCACAGCCCCATCCTCTGTGCCCTCTCAGAACCTGGCTCAGGCCTCCTGGACCTCCTCGCCCTCACCTCTCCCTCACCTCTCCCTTGGACCATCTCTTGTGCACCCCGTCTTTCCGACCCCTCCAGGTGACTTTGCTTTCTGGCCCTTCCAGACAACTTCTGAATTTCTTCCGTGTCCTTTGGCATTATATTCCCCATAACAAATCTAGCTGCCTTCTGGCGCTGTCTGTGGTCCCCTGTTATCTCTCTACGCTCAGCTCACACCTTTCCCCTTCGCTTTCCCTTCAGTCTTTTTCCCTCTAGGCCCTCAGGCAATCTTCCCAAACAGCTCTGGGCCTCTCAGGCCTCCCTTCCCTCTCCAGCACCTTCCTTAGTATCCCCAGCCCTTCCCAGCCTTCCCTGCGACTTTGCCAAGCCCCTGCCACCCAGCACCTCTGACCTCCTGGTTTTCTTTGCCTTCTCAAACATTCTGGAGCATACCCCCGGCCTGTCCCACAGCAAGAACAGCTGTAGGACCTTGTTACTTCTCCAAAGTCGAGAGTGCTTTGGTGTGACAGGTCTTATATGCCCCCGTGGGGGCTTTTGATCCCCAGTGACCCAGGATTGGCCCACACAGTATCTCTTTGGAGGAGGGGATGCTTGTCACTCCCTAGGGTCACATTTTCTTTTCTTTTTTTTTTTTTAAAGATTACTTATTTATTTATTTGACAGAGAGAGATGACAAGCAGGCAGAGAGGCAGGCAGAGAGAGGGGAGGAAGCAGGCTCCCTGCTGAGCAGAGAGCCCCATGCGGGGCTCGATCCCAGGACCCTGGGATCATGACCTGAGCCGAAGGCAGCGGCTTAACTCACTGAGCCACCCAGGCGCCCCCCTAGGGTCACATTTTCATGTCGGAAGTTTTCCAGCTTGGGAAACTTGGTCTCTAGCTTGAGCCATCTGCAGTGTGAGTCTTTGCACACACACTCACACTTCCCTTCCTTGTTCTCTCCATCTCTTGTGGTCTTCCTTAGCTGCAGTGTGGTGAACAGCTCCATTTCTGGACCCAGTGGGCCTGGTTCCAGGCCCAGCCCCACCACACCCCATCTACAGACTGTGTGACCTCAGGGCAGTCCTTCCACCTCAGAGCCCCAGTGGCCTCATCTATAAAATGGGGTTGATAATAGGTCATCATGAATGTGACACAAGGTTATGTGTGTAAGCTTTTGACCAGGAACAAGCACTTCATGCTGGCTGCTGCTGTTAGCTGTTGTCTTCAACATAAAGCACTTCCTAAGGGCCTGTGGCCACACTAAGACTACCACAAGACACCACCCCCAGAGACCCTTTCCAGCTGCCAGATCATGTATCTGCAACCTTGGGTTTCCCCTTGAAGCACGGTGAGAACTTTGTACAAATTAGCTTCTCCCTTTCCCCCTTGCTTTCTGAGTCAGGGTGGATAACAAATTCCAGGATAATGTAGCAAGCGGAAGCCCTGGGGAGCCCCCAGCCTCCAGCATGTTCCCTGAGCCGAGTTTCGGATCCATCTCAGTGGGCTGACCCCCATGAGTGTTTTGAGAGTTCCTTTTCCAGTATTCCTGGGGCTGCAGCCTGGGCGGGAGGAAGTTGACCCCCGTGACCCTGCAGCGTGGGGTTCAGTCAGTTCAGAAACGGGATTTTCTCTGGGCTGCATGGGTATCTTGGCTGGTGTTGGATTTATGCCCCAGAGAAGGGAGAAAGGAGGACTTCTGGGTTTGGGGAGGGCTTGTGAATCATCTCGCCTTGTCTCTGCTCTTCCTCACTTGGGCTGGTGGAGTTGGCAGAAGGGTTTGGGTTTGGGCTGAGAGCACCCCTGGGTTTGAACTGGGGTGAAACCTCCGTAGAGACCTGGCACGAGGGAACAATGTGAGCAAGCCCACATTCTTGCATTGCTCTGGGGGAAAGGGAGATGGCTCTCTAGGGCTTTTCTTTTCTTTCATTGTTTGATTTGGTAGATTATTGCGCAGGGCTGACAGCAGGGTGCCTGCCTTCTGCTGCACTTCCCACACCACACGGAGGCCAAAGCGCCCCTTTAATTCTAAGTCAGATCCTAGTCCCCTCCTGGAATCCTCTGTGGCTCCTGAATAAGAGCCAGAGCCCTGATAATGGGCTTCATCTCTGTCCCTCTCCTGCCACTTCCCCGCCCTCCTCCCAACCTCCTCCAGGCACATTGGCCTCCTTGCACATTCCTGCCTCAGGGCCTTTGCACTGATTGGAATAGGCTTTCTTTAGATAGTGTCAGTGGCTCATTCCCTCACTTCCCTCCTTCCCTGACTGTCTCTGTAACATAACAAACTGCCCCCCCCCCCCTTATCCCTCTTCCCTAACTGCTAATTCTCTGGAAGCACTTGCCACCATCTGAACATACTATGTGTATACTTTCTGCCAGTTTGTTGCCTGTCTTTTCACCACAGCAGGACTTCTTTCCCCTCACTGTTGTGTCTTCAGTGCCAGGAACAGGTCTGGTGTGTAGTAGGCATTCAGTAGAGGAAATACTTGTTGAATGAATGCAGAGTATTTGTGGAGGGCCCAGAGGCCCTAGTCCTGTCAGTGGCTGGCTAGATAACCTTGGATGTGGCTATGGGCCTCAGAGTCCTCTATAAAATCAGAGGACCAGGACTTGGTGTTTCTGAGGGTTCTACAAGTCTCAGACTGTAAGTCTCCATCCCCTAAAGAGCCTGGCTTTCTATAAACTGGTTGATTGTGATGTAGGTGACACAGAGAGCCCAGCTTTGTTTGAGGCTCAGACCCAAGGACCACTCAGGTGTTCAGAGCAGAATGTGTGGTGCCATTGGAGTTCTTTTTTTTTTTTTTTTTTAAGTCTTTCAGGTATTTTTTTTAAAAAGATTTTATATATTTATTTCACAGACATAAATCACAGGTAGGCAGAGAGGCAGGCAGAGAGAGAGGGGGAAGCAAGCTCCCTGCTGAGCAGAGAGCCGGATGAGGGGCTTCATCCCAGAACCCTGGGATTATGACCTGAGCGGAAGGCAGAGGCTTTAACCCACTGAGCCATCCAGGTGCCCCATCATTGGAGTTCTTGATCTTGGCAGTCTCTGCTCTTCAAGGGAAGGGCCTCTCTGGAGGCTATAGCCTCTGGCAGTGGAGGCTCTGGAAAGAGCGTGCAGATGTCCACACGTCTGCTTTCCGCAGCTGTGCCAGCTCCTTGGCTGAATCTGGCCTCCCAACAGCCTGTCATTTCCCGAGTAGGAGGCCCTCACCCCATCAGGTGCCACTCTCGCTTTGGGAGGGAGGACAGCACAGGACAGAGGTTAATCGTGTGGGTAGGCCTCAAAGTCAGCTCGTGCATAGGCTGTTCTCCAAACCAGCTAGGCTCGGGGACCTGAAAGCGCCGACCTAAATGCGCCAACCTAAATGCGCCAACCTGAGATGCCAGCCCTTGGAGGACAGTGGCAGTGCCTGGACTGTGCTCTTCATCCTAACCCCCTTCCCCTGATGACCCTTCCCATTCTTCAGATTTTAGCTTAGGCATGAGCTCCTTCAGCCAGGCTTTCTGACTGTTCAACTGTTTTCCTTTTCCCCATGTTAGCTCACATGGTCCTGTGTGGCTCCTCTCCGTTCACAGGTCTCTTTTCCCCAGGAGCCCGGAGCCTCATGGGGGGTGGGGAACAATGCTCTTGTTCACTGCTGTTTGGGGAAGGTGTTGCCTGGCATACCGAGGACCTCGCTAAATATTTGCGGAGTGAGTGAGTGAATGAACGTTGTCATGGATGGTCAACTCAAGTGAGTTGGTAGTGGCTTCCTGAAGCTTTGTGTTTAGAAGGATTCTGAGACTGCAGCTAAGTGCAGGGGTTAAGGGTGCTGGGATCTAGATCCCTTCCCTTAGTTCATTAAAAAAAAAATGTGCTGGGATCTATTGCTCATGTCTGCAATTGGCTCAGAGGGAAAGTGCAAGGATCAATTAGTGATGTCTGCTCTAGGCACTGGCCTAGGAGCTGTCTTTCTTCCTGGATGGCTCTCTGCACAGACGTGGTGCAGGAGATGTCATCTTCCGGGATGGCTCTCTGCAGAGAGGTGGTGTTTCTGGGATGCCAACACCTTGCCAGGTGCTGTAACCCTGTGCCCCAGGGAGCCCTCTGGGTATCTGCTCATCTCTCTCTTCCTCTCTCTCTCTAGCTGTCCCTTCCTGGCCCGCCAGCTGACCCTTGCCATCCCCATCATCGCTGCCATCCTCTTCTTCTTCGTCATGAGCTGCCTGCTGCAGACAAGTTTCACCGACCCCGGGATCCTGCCCCGGGCCACCGTCTGTGAGGCAGCGGCCCTGGAGAAACAGATCGGTGAGCCTCCGACTCTCCCAGCTCCTCACTCGTTGATTTGAGAGGAGGCCTGAGTTTCTCTTCCCGCACCTTGCCAGAGACTGAGGGCATGGTAGTCAGTAAGGCAGGCTGGAGCTGACCCCAGAGTGGAAACCCGTGCTAAACCAGTGAGCAACTTAGCAAGAGACGCTGGCAAGGGCAGGCTGCCGTGGCCGCCAGCTTAGTTCTGAGTGCTCACGGGGGCCGGGCGGGCTTTCCACCTGTCTACATGCATGATCTTTTGAATCCCTCCGTGATCCCATGAGACAAGGACTGTTGTTAGTCTCTTTCTACTATTACACTGAGTCTCATAGGAGTCAAGTAAGCGACCCAAGATCACCCGGTAGGTGGAGGAGCTGGGATGAGATCTCGTGCAGTCTAACCAGAATCTCTGCCCTTAAACATTTGTGTACTTAATCATTCTCTCAGCAGACATCGGTTGAACCCCAGTTATGTGCCAGGCCCTCTTCCAGATGCTGATGATACAGCAGTGAGCAAATAGAGGAAGCAATCCCCTGCCCTCTTGGAGCTGACGTTCCAGCAGGAGAAGGACAGTTAACAGTTAAACATCTAGGATGTCAAAGAGAAGAGCAGGGAGGAAGGAGGAGAGCTGGGGGGAAGGTAAATGGTTTTAAATAGGGTGATCAGGGAAGGCTCTGTGAAGGAGGTGACTTCTGAACAAGGTTTGGAAAGATGAGGGACTGAGCTGCGTGGGTATCTGGAGGTATCTGGAGGTATCTGGTGTAGGGAGTGGGCTCATTTAGAGTAGGCGATCCGGGAAAGCTTCTAGGAGGAGGTGGTACTTGACAGGAGCCCTGAATGGTGTGATGGGAGCCAGTAATACGCAGTCCGGAAACAGTGAAAATGAAGCCTGGAGCAGTGGACAAGCTGATGTGTTTAAGCAACAATAGGAGGACTGGTGTGCTAGAGAGAACCCATGCTCCCAGGCACCCAGACAGCCCTTGATTCCTCCCAGACCCGTGCGAGTCCCCCTGGGAGGCTGGGTGCTGGGGCCAGGATTTTAGTCTTGGCTTGCTGCACCCCAGCTCCTTCCTGGGGAGAAGTGACGTGGCTGTTTACACACTTCAGGGGCTTCCGGTCCGTGGTCAGTTCCTTCCCTTAACAGGGTGGCTTCCAGACAGGCTTTTAAGCATCTAACTGGCCTTGAAGAGACCCGGTAGCCTATAGATGTCAAGAGTCCGAGGCATCCATCCCTGGAGGTGGTTCTGCTGGTTCCCTGGAGCAACTCGGGAGGGTGGGCAGGAAGGGGAAGGAGGTTCTCGCTCTTTGTTCTTCCTCTCGTTCCTCTGTCTAGGCCTGTCCTTGGCCACACCCTGGGTCACGCTGTCTTCCTCCGCCTGCATCAGCTTCCTCTCCCCCTTTTACCCTAGGCCCCTCACCACTTGGCCCCCGAGACCTAATTCTGCTCCTTCTGAATCCGCCAGGCTGACCTGAGCAGTCCACCTGACAGCAGGGGAGGCCCTGCTGCCCAGCGGCAGCCCGTTTCTCCTCCCTCCAGGTCGGGGCTCATCCTGGGGCACGATTATGCTCCGGCTCAGCCTGAGCTTGGATATCTGGCCACCTGGAGTCCTCTGGCCTGCTGGGAGCGGTGAGGGTGATAATGACAGCTGTAATCCCCCATGTGTGGGGAGCGCTTGACCCTGTACCGAGTGCTTCCCATCCATTATCCCCACAAATCCTCCCAGCAGCCCTGCTGTGCTGATGCAGAAACTGAGGCAAGCTGGCACATGGCCAGGGAGTGGAGGCACGGAGACGGACCATGTGCCTTGACTCCCAAACCCCTTGCTTTCTCTTCTGAGATGGCCTCAGGGACACATCTCCAGTCTTTGGGGGCCACGCTGTCTTCATTCTTATGTCTCAACCCAGGTGTTCTGTACTCTGCGACGCTTTCATGACCTCAGATGGGCCAGACCTTATGTGACACATTCCTTGAGCTCCTTGTCCTTTTTTTCTTGGCCCTGCCACCTTGCATGGTGATTGTTACAAAGTTGTTGGGTAGGCCCAGCAGCCTCTTCTGGGTCTTGTTCACCTAGTCGGCCGCTTAGAGGGTCCAGGGATGTTGGCTGAATGGATGAGCCTCTGTAGAGGCCCTCCTTGATGTCCCCAAGTGATTGATGGAGAGATAGTTGGAAGTTCTCCCAATTAGGCATTATGGCTTTAATCATGTATGTGTTAATTCTATATGCTGACTCCTGAGCACAGGGGGAGGAGGTGGGAGGCCGAAAACAAATCTGGTGTGGACCTTGCCTTCTGGTGGTTTCTAGGCTAGCTCTGTCCAAAGTGATGTAATGTATGACCACCTGCCAGTGCACAAGGTGTGACCATACCTGCAGGTGTGACCAGCTGCCCCAGGTGAGATTAGGCTTTGGAAGAGGATCCGAGAAACCAGGAGTATCTTCGGCCTGGAGGGTACCGAGAGTCTTCACCAAGAGACGCCTTGAGTCAAAGCTTAAAGTTTGGGTGGAAATCAGGCATGGGAATATATGTGAGGGGAGCCCTCCAGGCAGACGGAACAGAGGAGGAGAAGGCAGAGCCGGCAGGACGGGGGACAGGCATGGAACCCCGAGAAGGCCCTGTTGGCTGGAACAGAGGAACACTTCAGAGAATTAGAGAAGTTCTGGTTGGGGAATGGAGTGGAAATAGTCACGTGAGGCCCTAAATGTCAGGGTTGGAGACTTTCTTTGAGAAGAGCTGCCAAGCCTGGAAAGTGACATCTTTTAGGCCTTTGAACTCTGAAACTTGAACAGGAGCCAGATTTGAGGGTGGGGCCAGGAGGTGTCTAATCAGAAAGAAATATATTTTTTCAAAGAGGACTAAGGTCACTAAGCCTTTTTGAGAAGATTGGGGACCAGCTCTGAGGCGGATGGTGCTGTTCATGCAAACGTGAACTGATGATTACCGGGGCCCATGCAAATTGGGGGCTTCTCACTTTGGCCCCATAGGCCAGCAACGCCAGCCCAACAGGCTGTAGCCCAAGGCTGCCACCCTGCAAAGACTGTCTGAGGTGGGCTGACCAGCTCCTCCCAGCCTTGTGTCCTGGGAAACCTCTCAGTCATAGGCAGACCAGGGCGGTTGGTCACCCTGGTCTGAGATCTTTACTTGTCAGCTGGCGAGCCATGCAGCTGGGTCACCCTACAGGGCCAAATAGAGTCCAGGTGCTCTGGAAAGTTGGAAAAGAGGTAAGCTAACATTGCCCACAAGAGGTTCCCAGTCTGAAGGGAGACGACAGAAGCATCCAGATTGGAGTGACAGACACTGACCTAGACACGTTTACAGCTCACAGAACATGCATAAAGCCTGCCTCTCCCTCCGGCACCACCCAGCAGGTCACAGATGCAGCCCATCTGGGCCAAAGTTTCTCCCTCAGGTCCTTCTGAAGCCCACTGCCCTAGGGCAAACCTGCCTCATTTGCTTGCTGGACTGGCTCTGCCGACCAGGCCCCAGCACCTGGCTTCTTCCTGCAATCACATTTCTCTCTCCAAGACCCAGATTTGGCTCCAGCCCTCCCTGGCTTAGAATTTGGGTGACTCCCTTGTGGCCTCAGCAGCATTTCCTGAAGTTTGGGCATTTGGGTCCAGCCTTTATGATTTTAGCCTTTTTGTCTCTCATCTTGTACCTTCATTTCCTCAGTATTTTCCTTTAAGGGACTTGTGTTTAATAAGGGACTTGTGTTTAAATGTATCTTAACAAGGAAAATTTATATCACCCTTATAAGCAGAGAGCCTCTTACTCTGAATAGAACATAATCATAAAAACCAAAGATAACAATGTTACAGAATTCTTAGTGGTTATAGTTGCCTGCAGAAATAAGGCCTGATCACAGCTCTGAGGTAGTAGAAGTTAATAGTTTTCCCCTTGATGGAGTCACAGGCTTGAAAGAAAATTGAAAAGGGAATAACTTTCTGTTCACGTGAATCAGTGTTATGTGTGCTGTGAAAGGAAATAGATCTTCTTCCACCCTCTGGAAAACGAGCCCCAGGCTCAAGGCCAACCTCAGTGTACCTGCCCCTGCCCCCAGGACCCCCCAACCAGGCTGGGCGCAGTCCGTGCCTGTGTTCACGCAGCCCCCCTGCCCTCTCTCCCCGGTGAGCCCGCCGGGTCATTCCTCCTGATCCGGCTTAATTGGGCCTCCCCTTTTGTTGCTTCCTTGAATGCCACCAGGTATTCAGTATAGACACCAGTAATACCATTAATCCATGAGCTTTTCATCTCTCATTTGCATCACTATCTCCCAAGTCTGATAGGGTTATTATCCAGTGAGGAACTGAGGCTCAGAGAGGCTAGGCAGCTTCCTCAAAGTCACCAGCCAGCAAGTGGCCAGGCCAGGTTTCACAATGAGATCAGACAGGCCCCAGAGTTACCGGACTTGACTCACTGGGCCTCTCACGCCAACTCTAATTACTCACTTTACCCACTCTTTCTGCCCTCCGGCCAAGCTCTTCTTGTGTCCTCCAGCCTGTCCCTCAACGGTAGGTAGGTGGTGGGCGTTCAGTAAACCTCTGGAGTGAACAGAAACGGTCAGGCGGGGATTACAGGGACCCACGGCCTGGGCACTGTAGCTGACCGAGAAGCTGGGGGGACCACAGCCCTGCATGTGTTTCTTACAGAGGTGGGGGCAACGGAACACCAATTGTCAGGACCCAGCAAAGCAGGTGGCAATCCCAACCTTCCTTCGCTAAAGTCTGTTCAGTAGCTCGTGCCAGCTGCTGGGGTCCCTGCCAGCCCCGGGGCTCCCGTCACAGAGCCAGCCATCAGGCTCTGACTGCAAAATGCCAGCCTGCCCCCCTCCACTGGCTGCGGTTGGGGTGGGGAGACCCATTGCATGCCCCTGGGTGAGGGGGAAACTTTCTCGGAGCAAGTCATTGGCTTCTCCCAGGTGTTCACTGAGGATCAGCCTTGCCCCTCCTGACCACATCCCCAGGGGCTTTCGAGTCCCACCTGCAAGGCAGCAGGAAGGCCTTGCTGGCGTGAAAGGGCCTTTTTACTTCTTGGGACAAAGCCTAAGGCAGAAAGCCTTGGAGAAGATCTTAGATTCCTTTCTGGCAGAGATACCATCTCTCACCATTCTTCCTTCTTTTCTTCAACAAATATTCTCTAGACTGGGTGAACAAAGCAAAGGTGGCTTTTTTTGTCTAGTTTAAAGGAAGCACGAGGCCCAACCTGGGGCTTGAACTCATAACCCTGAGATCAAGAGCCAGATACTCTACTGACAGCCAGCCAAGCATACCTCCCCCACCCATTTTCTCCTAATTTTTATTTTTAATTTATGTTTAAATTTCATTTTTTTATAAATTTATTTTTCAAGGTTTTTGTTCTCTGTTTTTTGTTTTTGTTTTAGTGGGCTCCGTGCCATGGAGCTCAAAGCAGGGCTTGAACTCATAACCTTGATATCAAGACCTGAGCTTGTAGGACACCCAGGTGGCTCAGGTTAAGCGTTAAGCGTCTGCCTTCGGCTCAGGTCATGATCCCAGGGTCCTGGGGTTGAGCCCCGAATCGGGCTCCCTGCTTAACAGGATGCTTGCTTCTCTGTCTCCCAGTCCCCCTGCTTGTGTTCCCTCTCTCACTGAGTCTCTGCCAAATAAGTAAATAAAAAAATAAAATCTTAAAAAAAAAACAAAACAAACCCAAGCCGAGATCAAGAGTCAGATGCTCAACCGACTGAGCCACCCAGGAGCCCCAAGATTTCACTTAATTTGATTTGATTTGAAGTACTCTATACCCAATGTGGGGCTCACACTTAAAACGCTGAGATCAAGAGTTGCGTGTTGTACTGACTGAGCCAGCCAGGAGCCCCTTAAAACAATTTTTTAAAGGAACCATATTTGACTTATCTGCATGTATTTGCCTCTTCTCCCCTCACCTGCCACCCAGACCTTGTACACTATCGTGACACAGTAGTTGGTAGTGTTTGAGAGAACGTTCGGAGGACAAGGATTCTAATTCCAGCCCCACCTAATACATACTAAAGCGGAATCCATTTCCTCACCTGTAATATGTGGGTGCAGACCCGCTTGCCCAGCCCAGAGCATCTGGACATATCAGTGTACTTTGAAATTGCTTTTCTCTATGGAAATTTAAGAGGCTGAGCCCTGTGGTCAAGAGTAAGGGGATGGGTCCTGGTTGCTGGCAGGAGTGCTTGAAGGCGGGGTCTGAGGCGGAGACGGGGTCTGGGATGGAGGCCTGGTGGTGATGAGACCCATGTCCTGGTCCGCATGGTCTGGCCTGAGAATAAACAGTGCGACAGTGGCTTGCCTTCTTCCCAGGTGGGGGCCTGTCTCCACAGTGGCATCCCTGCAAAGCCTCCTTTAACCCAAATTGTTGAGTGCATCTGGGGACTCCCTTGCTCTAGGAGGACACTTTCTCTCCCCCGCCCCCCACTATTAGCAGCCCAAGGAAGTTGGGTGTGCAGAGCTTCACTTCCTCTTTCTCCGAGTTCTCAAGAGGAGGAAGCTTGGCCCGGGAGGCCACAATATGCTGGTCAGAGTCTTCCCTGCCTGAGGGCCTGTGGGAACCCAGGGAGGAGTCCAGGAAATTTTCTCCTCTTTCTTTAGGTGGGTCTGTGGCTGCCCTTCACTCACAGATGAGCTGGGTTCTGAAGTTTGGTAAATAAGTTGTTTGGAATATAAGTTTTTTCATAGAAAGAATGATAATAATAATGGCTCGTGTTCCTTTAGCTTTGACCCAGTGCTAGATGTTTTGCTAATAAGCTCCCTTGCTGAGTTCTTGCTTCGTCTTCCTTCACAACACGAGGAGGCAAGTTTGATGATGTCCCTTTTTTTTTTTTTTAGCAGATGAGGGCACAGAGAAGTGAAGCCACTTGACCCACATCACGTCCGTGACTGTGGTTGGGCCACATGTCCGTCCGGCTCCAGATCCTGTGTCCGAGCCTGGAAGCCAGCCGTGGGCAGGGATGGGAGCTGGACCTGGGGCCCATGGGGTAGGGTTACAGGTTGGGTCTGGAGTAGCATCAAGAGTTTTGGAAAGAGCTGGAGAATGCTGCATGCTGGAGTGTCCCGGAATGAACTGTGTGGCAGGACTGTGACTCTAGTGCCAGGCTCAGGGCTGTCCTGCGCCGTCTCACTGAGCACTCATCATGGCCCTGTGAGACAGAGATGGTCTTCTCTCCGTTTTATGGATGAGGAAATTGAGGCTCCAGGAAGTGAAGGGACTTCCTTTGGTAGCAAGTGGGTAGCAAAATCATGACTCAAACCTAGTTTTGCAGACCCCGGAGCCCGTCTCTTGTGACCCCTCTGAGGATAGCTGTTAGTAAGTACTCATCAAGTGCCGGTTCCTGTCCAGATACTGTTTCTGATCCTTCCGTGAGCCTTCTAGGCAGTTACTTGTCTGCTTTTTCAGATGCATCCACAGGCTTACAGAGGTCCAGAAACTTCCCTCAAACTTCCCTCATGGCACTAGCTCATAAATGGAAGGGTCAGGATTTGAACCTCAGGCCTTACCAAGTCCAGAACACATATTCTCTCCTCTGTGCCCGCTCCTTCATGGTTCACAGGCCCGGGAGGGCCAGTGAATTCCCCATCCCTGCCCTCAGGGGGCGTGCTGTCTAGGTGGTGAGACAGCACCACACACCGCAGTCCGATCATAGGCCCGCAGGGAGCAGGCGCTCTGTGCCAGGCACAAGAGCCTCCACGGCAGCAGTGCTTGGACAAGCCGCTGGAAGACTGGACAGGGACCAGGAGAGTCCTGGTGAACAAGGAGCAGGCAGGGGCCAGGGCTTGATTGGAAGAGGGGGTAGGAAGCCAAGGCTGCAGGGAGTCAGGGAGAAGAGCAGTGAGAGAAAAGCCAGGAGCAAAGGTCGGGCCCAACTGTGGAGGGCCCTAGTGTCACGACAGGAAGCTGTCCTTTCTGTGGGAGGCCGGTGAAGGCTTGTAACCCAAAAGGGGTAATTTAGAGAAATGTGGTGTGTGCAAGGGGGGTTGAAGGCAGAGGGGCTAGAAGCAGGGAGCCTTCTGGGGAAGCTGTTTGGTGATGGGGGCCTGGCCTCGGTTTGGGTACTGGGAGGAGAGTGAAAGACTATGAAGGAAGATCTTGATGAGACCTAGCGACTGGCCAGGAAGGGGTAAGGGAGAAGGAACAGTCTGCAAAGGGTCTCCGAACAGAGTTTCCCTGCCTCTGCCCCTCGGTGGCTCTGTGACCTTGGGCAACTTCCCTAACCTCTCTGGTCCTGTTTTCTCATTTGTGAACTGAAGGGGTTAGAAGAGAGGCAGGCAGTGAAGGGACATTATCAACTGTCCACTCTGTGCTAGGATTATATGTGTTATATGTTATATGTTCTTTGAAGTTCTTTCCAGCTCTTGGCTTGTGCAGAAATAAGGAACCAGGCAGGATTATATAACACTTACTGTGACACTTTAAAAATGTACAAAAAAGGGGGCACCTGGGTGGCTCAGTGGATTAAAGCCTCTGCCTTCGGCTCAGGTCATGACCCCAGGGTCCTGGGATCAAGCCCCGCATCAGGCTCTCTGCTCAGTGGGGAGCCAGCTTCCCTCTCTCTCTCTGCCTGCCTCTCTGCCTACTTGTGATCTCTGTGCCAAATAAATAAATAAAATCTTAAAAAAACATGTACAAAAAGACCTCCAACCCAAGTTTTGGAAACTTGGGTTCACATCCTGGTTCTTCCAACTTCCTAGCTGGGAGTGGCCTTGAGTATGCACTTCGCCTCACTAAAAAAGGTCTTCTTAACTGTAACCTGGAGGGAGTAATGATAGCCTTAGCTCCTGGGACATTCTCAGTGCTCAAGGAGACACTATGCACCATGCTCAACACATAGTAGGTGCTCAGTGAAGCGCTGCCTCTTCCTTTCTCTTCGTAATTCTGTCCACTTTGAGTCTTTGCTTTGTGCTACTTCCTGTATATTAACGAATTTAACCCTCACAACAACCCTACGATAGGGATACTATTATTTTTTTTAAGATTTTATTTATTTATTTGATAGAGAGATCACAAGTAGGCAGAGAGGCAGGCAGAGAGAGAGGGGGAAGCAGGCTCCCTGCTGAGCAAAGAGCCTGATGTGGGACTCGATCCCAGGACCCTGAGATCATGACCTGAGCCGAATGCAGAGGCTTTAACCCACTGAGCCACCCAGGCGTACCGGCGGTACTATTATTACCCCCATTTTGGTGATCAAAGAAACAGGCACAGAGAGAGTAAATGATTGGCCATGTCAGACATCTAGCAAATGATATTGGGAGAAACGCAGCCAGTAAGAGGTGAGGCCAGGATGCACGCTCTATTCTACCTGTTGCTTCCATTTTACAGTTGAGAAAACCGAGGCTCAGAGACATTCCCTTAACTTCAGCATGTCACATAACCAGGGAGAAGCAAAACCAACTTTCAGAGTGTGTCCACCATCCTCACACCCCTGCCCTTTACCCTGCCGCTGGTTTTAAAGAAAAAATGTTCGGGTGTTTAGCTCCATTTTAGACACGCAATGGTTCGGGGAATGGCAAGCAGCCTAGCAAGAGTCTGTTTGGTAACTGGAATGTGAGACCCAAATCCGTTTGCTTCACTGATGCGTGCCAAGCGCCTGGAATAGTGCCTGGCACCTGGTAGGCGCCTGCTCGTAAGTTAGCGTTGGAGGCACGTGGCCAAACTGGAGGTACCATCTGGGGAGTGGATCCGGTGGAATCAGCGGCTGGGAGTGTTGCTAAGGGGTCGGGATCACGGGCAGCCTCACCGACTCTCAAAATTCTATCCAGGAAGGAGCCACTGCTTTGAGGACTTTGGTCCTTTGAGGCCTGGGGGACCAAGAGGCTCAGTGGGTAGAATTGTGGGCTTTTGCCTATGGCAGAGCAGGATTCGGATTCCTGCTCGCCAGTATCTGAGCTTTGTGACCTCAGACAAGTTACTTAAAACTTTCTTTTTGATATGTTTTCCCTGAAGTGTAATGGGCTTACAAGACGTGTACAAATCCCAAGTGTTCTGTCTGCTGAATGTTCACAAATGGAACACACCCATGTAATTGGCACCCAGATCAAGAAACACTGTATGAGCGGCATCCCACAAGGCCCCTTGTTCCTCTTTCTGGTCAGTATCGCCCCTCCAAGAGTGACCGTGATTCTGACTTCTACCACTGTAGATTACTTTTAGTTGTTTTTGAACATTTTGTGTTCTTACGTGTGTGGTTTCTTCACTTTACACAACATTTATGAGATACGTAAATATTCTCTGTGTCGTTGACGATCGTTCATTCTTTGCTGTCTAGAACTCTGTTGTGTGACTATACTACATTTTGTTAATCTGTTCCACTATTGATGGGCCTCTGGGTAGTTCCAGGTTTTGGCTGTTATGGGAGTGTTGCTGTGAATATCCCTGTACGTCTTTCGGGGCACATCAAATCATGCACATTTCAGGGTGCCTGGCTGGCTCAGGGCACACGATTCTTGATCTCGAGGCTGTGAGTTTGAGCCACACATTGAGCATAGAGTGTACTTACAAATTTCTTTAAAAAAAAAAAATCATGCACATTTCTATTGGGGAGATACCTCAGAGTGGACTTGCTGGGGGTGCCTATGTTGAATTTCAGGGGTTGATGCCAAATAGGTTTCCGAAGTGGTTATATGAGATTTCTAGTTGCTTT
This sequence comes from Mustela nigripes, assembly GCF_022355385.1. Taxonomy (NCBI): domain Eukaryota; kingdom Metazoa; phylum Chordata; class Mammalia; order Carnivora; family Mustelidae; genus Mustela; species Mustela nigripes. The sequence continues at coordinate 19,577,437 of NC_081570.1, forward strand.
ACATTTTTGCCAATACTTGATTTTTAAATGTTTTTCTTTCGTTGTAGACATTCTCGTACATGTGTATAAAAAACATATGATGGTTTTTATTTGCATGTTTCTGATGACGAATGAGCATGAGCACCTTTTCAAATGCTTCTTTTTTTTTTTTTTAAGATTTTATTTATTTATTTGACAGAGAGAGATCACAAGTAGGCAGAGAGGCAGGCAGAGAGAGAGGAAGGGAAGCAGGCCCCCTGCTGAGCAGAGAGCCCGATGTGGGACTCGATCCCAGGACCCTGAGATCATGACCTGAGCTGAAGGCAGCGGCTTAACCCACTGAGCCACCCAGGCGCCCCTTCAAATGCTTCTTAGCCATTGGGTAGCTTCTTTTATAAAATGCCTGCTTGAATCTTTTGTGCACATTTGAATTGAGTATTCTGAGCTCTTTCTTACTGACTTATAGGAATTCTTTTATATTCTGGTTACAAATCCCTTGTCCATGGTCAAATAAGCATATTGTAAATATGCTTCTCCTCTGAAGGTCACTTTTTCATTCTTTTAATCAAATCTTCTTTAAGATGAATGGAAGTTCTTTTTTATTTTTTTTTTTAAGATTTTATTTATTTGTCAGAGAGAGAGTGTGTGCACACAAGCAGGCTCCCTGCAAGGAGCCCAGTGTGGGACTCGCTCCCAGGGCCCTGGGATCATGACCTGAACTGAAGGCAGACACTCAACAGACTGAGCTCCCCAGGTGTCCTTTACAGAAGTTCTTTTTTTTTTTTTTTTTTTTTAATGTAATCTCTACACCCAACACAGGGCTTGAACTCACAACCCCGAGATCAAGTATTGTACTCTTCACCAATTCAGCCAGCCAGTTGCCCTAAACACAAGATCTTAATTTCGACATAGTGCAGTTATATCAAATCGCTCTTTTATGATTTGTCCCTTAGTTTCAGAAATCTTTGTCTACTCCAGAGTCATGAAGTTGTTCTCTTATTATTTTTAATCCAAAACTTTTGCATTTGGAATGACAATCTGAAATTGAATTTGCATTTGGTGGGAAATGGGGGTACAGAAACATTTTCCCCCATCTGTGTACACAGTGGACTTAGCCCTGTTTGTTGGGAGAAAACCATCTTCCTTCAGGTCATTGTGACTGTGGCGTTGGCATGAACCCCTTGATCATTTACATGTCGGGTCTCTTTCTGGATTCTCTTTTCTGTTTTGTTGATCAGCATTTCTTTTTTTTCTTTTTTTCTTTTTTTTTTTTTTTTAGATTTTTTTTATTTTTTTGACAGAGATCACAAGTAGGCAGAAAGGCAGGCAGAGAGAGAGAGAGGAGGAAGGAGGCTCCCTGCTGAGCAGAGAGCCTGATGTGGGGCTTGTTACCAGGACCCTAAGATCATGATCTAAGCCAAAATCAGAGGCTTTAACCCACTGAGCCACCCAGGTGCCCTGGTCAGCCTTTCCACCCTTGCACCCAAACCAGGCCCTTCTTCAATACTTGCACTTTATCATTCTTTTTTGTTGTTGTTGTAAAGATTTTATTTATTTATTTATTTGACAGAGATCACAAGTAGGCAGAGAGGCAGGCAGAGAGAGAAGGGGAAGCAGGCTCCCCACTGAGCAGAGAGTCCCATGCGGGCCTTGATCCCTACCTTGGGATCATGGCCTGAGCCGAAGGCAGATGCTTTAACCCACTGAGCCACCCAGGTGCCCCGTATCATTAGTCTTGATATCTAGTCATGTAGGTCCTTTAGCTTTTCCCTTCAGGAATGCCTTGGCTATTCTTTGTTCTTTGCATTTCTGTATAAATTTTAGATTGAATTTGTCAATTTCATTCCCCTCCACCCCAAAAAACATAGTGGGATTTTTGACTGGCATTATGTAAATGTACAGGTTGATTTAGGGAGAATAAATCCTTTTTTTTTTTTTAAAGATTTTTTACTTATTTATTTAACACAGAGAGAGGTGACAAGCAGGCAGAGAGGCAGGCAGAGAGAGGGGAGGAAGCAGGCTCCCTGCTGAGCAGAGAGCCCGATTCGGGGCTCGATCCCAGGACCCTGGGATCATGACCCGAGCCGAAGGCAGCGGCTTAACCCACTGAGCCACCCAGGTGCCCCAATAAATCCTTTTCTAATGCTGAGTTTTTTAACCCATGAATACAATATATTTCTGCATTCCATTGCCTCTTAAAATTTTTATTATGAAAAATTTCAAGCATACAGAAAAGTGGGAAATACAATGAATTTCTGCATGTTCACCATCTAGATTCAATAGTTGTTCTTAATGTCTCTTATTTGTATCATATATACTTAAGAATTATTTTTTCTTTAATTTTTTTAAAGATTTTTTTTTTTTAAAGATTTTTAAGTAATCTCTCTACCTGCCATGGGGCTAGAACTCACAATCCTGAGATCAAGAGTCACATGCCCTTCTGACTGAGCCAGCCAGGTGCCCCTGTACTTATGATTCTTATTAAGCCATTTCATAGCAAATCATAGACATTATAGACACTTTATCCATAAATACTTCAACATGTATCTTCAAAATCTAGAGACAGCCTCCCACATGGCCACAATTCCTTTATGACAGCTAGGAAAATTAATAGTTCCCAAATTTCTAATATCCCTAAGTCTTCCCAGGGCTCTTTCTCAAAGTTGTGTAAAGCCAGCGCTGTGAGAGCCAGTGTGTAAAGCTTTAGCACGGGGCTTGGCACACAGCTGCTTTCAGCAGGTGGTTGTGGATCTTAGTATCTGTCCCTGCCTTGGGCCCGCATTTTTTTTTTTTTTAAAGATTTTATTTATTTATTTGACAGACAGAGATCACAAGCAGGCAGAGAGGCAGGCAGAGAGAGAGGACAAGCAGGCTCCCCGCCGAGCAGAGAGCCCGATTCGGGGCTCAATCCCAGGACCCCGGGATCATGACCTGAGCCGAAGGCAGAAGCTTTAACCCACTGAGCCACCCAGGCGCCCCTTGGGCCCGCATTTTATCCCAGTGGCTCGTTCCCAGGAAGTAGCTTCCCTAAGGCTTCTCTTGTCCCTTCAAAGCAACAGTGGCTTCACACCCGCCCCCTCCCACCCAAGCTGGCGCTCCTGGCTCCAGGCTTGAACATCCCCCATCTTCCTCTCCTCCCATCCTCAGATAACACAGGCAGTTCCACGTACCGGCCACCGCCTCGGACCCGGGAGGTGATGATCAACGGGCAGATGGTCAAGTTGAAGTATTGCTTCACCTGCAAGATGTTTCGGCCACCCCGGACCTCACACTGCAGTGTCTGTGACAACTGTGTGGGTAAGTGGGAGGCAGCAGGGAGCCACATGACTCTGATCTGATTTCCAGGGTCTGGGAGGGACAAGAATCTGGGAACAGAGTTCGAGCTGATAAGGTGAAGAGCTGAGCCAGGATTGGAAGCTCCTGACCCACCACTGCAGTCGTTGCTGGGGAACCAGAGGCTGTTTTGTCTCGTCTCTGTGCCCGTCAGAGGCCCCGCGGCCCTGATGAGGACTGAGGGTGTGCCCCTGGGAGGCTGTCATAAGGGAAATGCTATGCAGGAGGACCCAGGCAAGCTGAGCCATGGTGACTGTGCACAGTCCCTCGGCAGTGAGCTCCTCACATTAGCTCAGCACTCCCCAAGTGACAGAACAGCAGGGAACACCCATGACGGTAGGCGGGGAGGGGGTGACTCAGTGAGCATTACTCATCCCTGAGAATCCGCCCCACCCGCCCCCTGTGAAGAGTGCTGGCCCTGGTGTGAGGCCTGCAGTGGGCTTGTCATCCATATTCTCACAGAGGACTTTCCTTACCAGTCTGGGCGTGACCCCTGCCCTTGGGGACATAGTGCTGGTGTGAGCTCAGCCCTCTGCTCGAGCCTCTCATGCCAGCCTGCCGTAAGTGACAGAGTAGCCTGGCCCCTCCCTGGGCCTCTAGTTCTAGAACAAGGAATGGGGATCATTGGTCCATGTGGCCAGGGTCATAGGCCAGGCAACAAGTACTTTTTTGTGGATCTTTGTACCAGGCACTGCTGGACCCTGGGGATCAGCTCAGTGTGAGGCCAAAACAGGCCCCCTCATGGAGTTTACAGTTGAGCAGGGGTCCTTGGGCAGGCCACTTATTATAAATAAGTATGAAAACATATGGGTGAAGAGCTGCAAAAAATAAGTCACGGGGCAGATAACAGAGCCCTCCCCCATTTGGGATCAGAGGAGGCTTTCGTAAGGAAGTGGCTTTGCAGCTGAGACATGATATCCATGATATGAGACATGCAGCTTAACCAGGTGAAGAGACCGAGAATGTGAGGCGCTAGGAACCTGTGCAGAAAGGTCCAGAAGTGGGGGGCATCCGAGGACCTATGAGTGGGCCAGTGCAGAGAAGAGTCGGGGTGAGGAAAACCCCAGCTGTGGCATGCAGCCTCTAAACACCTGTGCCGGTTGCAGGCCAGGCATACTAACCCATCTCCCCTGGCCCCTTTCCAGAACGGTTTGACCATCACTGTCCCTGGGTGGGCAACTGTGTGGGGAGACGGAACTACCGCTTCTTCTATGCATTTATTCTCTCCCTCTCATTCCTGACGGCCTTCATCTTCGCCTGTGTGGTCACCCACCTGACGCTGCGTGAGTGGGGGCTGGGGGTAGGAGGGAGCGGGGAGGGGCAGGCCAGCAAGCTCAGCCAAGTCAAGGGGCTGCGGTCACCATCTCTCTGAGCTGTGCCCTGTCCTGTTTTTTTCTTCCCCAGGCTCTCAGGGAAGCAACTTCCTCTCCACTCTGAAGGAGACACCAGCAAGATATCCTTTGTCAGCTGGTGGGAACAAGGCCCCCTCACTGGGGTGGGTCCCCACACCTCCTGGAAACAGGGGAATGGTGTAGAGCCAGTGTTTGTCCTCAAGAATAATCTGCTGTCCCAGCTGCTTCTGCTCCCGCCCAGGCTAGAACTGATCCTCAGTGGCCTGATCAGGGGGCTGGGGTGGCGGAGAACTCTCAGGAGCCACAGTCCCTGTCTTCCCTTAGGACACCAAGCTCCCTGAACTGTGTCCTGTGTGGGTTTCTTGGTGCCTGGAATCCTCATTTCCCTCTGCTGTCCATCACCCATTCTGCCCTTAAAGGGGCTCTCAAGCCCTCCGTAGGGACCAGGAGTTGATCCTGCTGAGAAGTGGTGAGCGGACAGGAAGGTTACAAACTCCTTTTCTTTCTAAGGAAATAGTTCATAGAAGGATAGTGGAGAAAGATGGGGCGTGGCCAGCTCCCAGGCTCAAGGGAGGCTCCCAGCCCTGTCCCCATGTGGGTCCTTGACCACCCTGCTCACTGTGCTGGAGTTGGTGATCTGCTTCTTCTCCATCTGGTCCATCCTGGGCCTCTCAGGGTTTCATACTTACCTCGTCGCCTCCAACCTGACAACTAACGAAGACGTGAGTAGGGCTGGAGCCACCCCTATGCCTGGGCAGGGTCCTGGGAAGGAGGCAGGGTGAGGGGGCTTATGGCGGCCACAGTGCACCTGACTCTTGGGCTGCTGGGGTCACATGGGTGGAGATGGAAGGCCACCAGATGTTGCCTTCCAGTGCTCATGGCTTGGCCCTGGGAGACCCAGTGCAGGCTTCTAAGGCCCCTACATGCCTCGGGCCCTTGGCACGGGCTTTCTCGCTAACCCAGAGGCAGTGCTGCCCTGTAAGCCATTACACTGGCCAGCGTGTGACGGTTTCCAGAGTTCTTTTGGGTTCCTTTTGCCAACTCTGAGGCAGAAGGAAAAGGGATGCTTTTCTCCCGTTTGATGGCTGAGTGACTTGCTCCAAGGTCACACAGCTGGAAAGGGACACAACCAGGGTCATGGCCAGAAGCCAAGGTTGGGCCTTGCTGTGCCCCCACCACACTGCCCTTAGAGCCAGAAGAGCTGTGACGGTTGTCAAGGTATCTGTGGGGCTCCCTTATTGAGGGAAACAGTGAGGACAGGACCGTGAGGCTGTCTTGCAGATCACCAGCAAGCATTGTTTGAGCACCCCCTATATGCCTAGCCCTGGGCTGGCCCTGACATCACCTTCCTGGTCTCGCAAACAGTAAGAAAGCAAACTTTTGAGAGCATCTGTGCCCAGGCCGCCATCACATACTGCTCAGAGGCCCGTGACCAACAGAAAGTACATTTTTTCACCTCAGCCTCTCATTCTGGAAAAAAAACTGAGCACTCCTGTTGGGGGATCGTGTGCTGGGTGACTGGTACTGAGCAGAAATGATCTCAGCCAGCATCTCCCAAGGCAGTCTCTAGATCTTCGGCATGTTCCTAGGGGTTAAGTGGAAAGATGTGTGATGGACAAAAAAGTTTGGAAAACTTTGGGTTAAATCCAAGCAGGTATCCTTCCTTGCTAAACTCCCCGGGGCCTTTGATAGCTGGCTTCGCGAATCTAGAGACGGGCAGGATTTCATCGAATGCTCCACTGATGGTATCTGAGTTCCCTATTTTTCCAATGAGGACTGAGATCCAGAGAAGTGGCCTGCCCAGGGTCATCAGTGTGTCGGCGGCAGGGCCAGTGTTCACAGGCAGTTCAGCCTGAGCCCTGGCCCCTTGCATGACCTTCACTCGTAGGTGGCTGGCCAGAGAAGAGAGGCTGCACCCAGAAGGTTGCCTTTGGAGACTTCTCTGGCTGGGCTGTGTTTTCTGTTCTGATTAGGGCTTCTTCCTCTCTGCCAGGGCCCTCCCACATCCAGCAGTCCCCCACACTCACTGAATAGCCCGGGTTAAAGGCACATTCCCTCCAGTAATCTATCCAGAGCTGGCTTCAGAATTCACCAGTTTTTCCCAGCCTCTAGGAAATAGAAAGCAAATGGAAGCAAAAGGAGGTACCTGACTCAGACCTCCTTCCTGCCGGCAGATCAAAGGCTCATGGTCCAGCAAGAGGGGCGGTGAGGCCTCCGTCAATCCCTACAGCCATAAAAGTGTTATCACCAACTGCTGTGCTGTGCTCTGCGGCCCCCTACCTCCCAGGTAAGCCAGGGTGCCAGAGAGAGGTCGCAGGGCCTGGCCTGGCCAGTGCGGGGCAGCCCTGTGAGTCCACAGCTCTCAAAAGAGGTTCTGGATGCAGCAGACCTCTTCTCACACCACAGAAACCCTCTGTGCACCATCCCCTGCAGAGTGCACTCAAGGCGTTTGTCACATAAAAGAATTCTATGTGATTGTTAATCACATAAGCTCATTGTAGAAAAAAATTAAGTGTAAAATATTAAGAAGAAGAATATTAGATATCCCGTTATCTTATTCCCCAGGGATCACCACAACAAATGTTTTGGCCACCCTTGAGCAACCCCTCCCTTCTGGTGCTGATGGCCTCCATGGTCCCTCCTGGCAGGAAGAGCCCTGGTGGCTCAGGCCCACTGGGCAGTGCCCTTCCATCTTCACACTAGGGGGCACCAGAGTGCCAGAACAGGAGTTAAGTTGCAGTGGCCCCTGCGGATGGAGACTTCACACACTGTCCACCCGACCCCATCCCCCACCCCGATTCTGTCATGCTTGCGATGGCAGGGTCGGTAACAGTGGGCGTCTCGCTCTTTCATCCTGCTCTTCCCCTTCCCCTCAGCCTGGCTCTATGGCAGCCAGATGGCCAAATGGGCCGCTTGGAATGAAGAGTGAATAAATCCAGTGGCCAAAACCAGGTGTCCAGAGTGCAGAGAGGGCCTTTCTGGAAGGAAAGGGTCTTGAACCCTCAACTGGAGATCAATTCCCCTTTCTCAGGCTTTGTAGGACTGGATTTTTCCTTGGCTGGGAAATGAACTCTGCCACTCAGTCCCCGGCCTGCATCACTGGTGTTGGGCAGGGGCCCTCACGTGTCCCCTCTTGTGTTTTGGAAGCCTGATCGACCGAAGGGGATTTGTGGAGCCTGACACGGTGTTGCCCTCACCCATCAGGAGCGATGAGCCAGCCTGTGGAGCCAAGCCCGACGCCAGCATGGTAGGAGGCCACCCCTGACCTGGGCTCACACTCGCCACCTGCTGGCCTGTCCACCCCTCCGCACTCACCTGCCGCCCTCCACACCTGCCGGGACCCTCCCCATTCCACCCAAGGGAAGCAGAGCTGCCAAAGACTCTCGTATTTATTTCCCACCCTGCGTGGCTTTCCCCACACTTCCATGGCTGTACCCTCTGCTCCCCAAACCCAACTTCCCACAGCCTTGGGCCCGAAATGCCCCCCAGCTGATTAGTGGCAGGAGTGACAGGAGAGAGAGGCCAGGGACCCTGAGGCTGCGAGGGGACGTTGCCAAGTCTCTGGCTGTGCCAGGGCAAGCCTCGCGTGAGTGAGGGAGCCGACTGAGTGCGATACCTCCCAGGTGGGGGCGCTGCTGGGTTCTGCTCAGCCCGGGGCCTGGGGGTGAAGCGGGACCCAGGGGCATTCTGCTCTGGACAGCAGGCTATAGAAGATGCCGCCTCTGTGGGCTGCTGTGCTGTGTGGGCTCCTTCATTCCTTCTGTGATAATCATTGTTCTTCTGTTTTTGTTCTTGTTTTCTGTATGGAGTTGGCCAATAGGATAGAACTGGGGGTACAGATAGAAAGGGCGGGGGGGGCAGGTGGACTACAGCCTGTGTCAGAGGAAGCGACACCAGCCAGCCAGGTACCCAAAACCTCAGCTCCTGCATGGTCCTGGGCCACACGCTAGGAACTGGGGGCCTTGACCTCTTGCTGCCCGTGGCGGGTTTCTCTAAGAGATTCCAGTCTGGCCCCCCATCTCTCTCCCAAGTCGGTTCTTGGTCTGGGCGGTTGTACTCATGCTGGCAATACTTGAAATGGGTTTATTAATGCTGGGTATTTTGCACAATTTTATAGACCTCTTTTCTACGTAGCATTTTTTTAAACGGAAGAAGAAAAAAAAAAGTCAGCCACGTTGCTATCTGTGTAGTGCCAGGTTAAGGATTATCAGAAGGCAAGTTGGTTTTAATAAATTTATAAGAGAACTTCTGGCTGTGAACGTGTGAGTGTGAGTGTGTGTGTGTTCACGTGTGCTCCTGTATGAATATGGCTGGCTCCCATTTCCCTACATCCCCTAGGCCGCCCCTCTCCCCGCCATCCCCCTCCGGCGTCAGCCAGCAGCAGCAGGAGCAGCCTGAGCCATGGCCACAGGGATCCCGTGCCTTGATCACAGGAGCCCCCTGGGTTCCCGCCACAACTCAGCCCCTTTCCTCCTGTCTTTGCTTCCTCTTCGGACATTAGGAAGCCTGGGACCTGCCCAGACAGGCTGAGGCTGGGCGTGGTGGATGGGGTAATGGCTATGGGGAGCGGCTGCCGTTCTATAAGCCACACTCCCTCCTCTGGGCTCTGAGTGTGGGACCTAGTGCCAGTGGCCAGAAGAGGGGGAGTCTCTGCCAACTGGAGGACCTCGTCCAGAGAAAAGGGAGGAAAGAGCAGGGTGGTCCAAGAGGCAAGTGAAGTTTGGCCGAAATCTGGGTCAGAAACTCAAAGAATGTCTCTTCTCTGCTGGAAATTATAGCTTCTTGTCGAAATAGATAGGAAATTGTCCCACCCCCTCCTCGGCCCTTCAGGTGGCCTGAAGCCCTTGGAAACCGCTGAGGAAGTCCTCGCGTCTTGCCCTTCCTTGCTGCAAAGGCTAATGGGTCACAGACAGCTGAGAAAGGGCAACCCCAGAGGGTCCCCTCTGGGAGAAGCAGCTCTACCCTAGTGTCAGGACCCTGGGCCAGGCTACAGTGGGGAGGGAGCTGGCTAGAGGAGGGGGCTCCCATGTGCCTTTTATTTAAGCCAGTATTCTTTGTTCCTGCTTGTAATAAAATTTTTGTTTTTAAGAGTTGATTTGCTTTGGTTTGGTTTTTGTTTGCTCTTTCTTTGCTGAGGCTCCAACTGGCAGCCAAACTCGGTCTTTCCTGGGGAGGCAGGAGGCAGGAAGCCCAGAGATGCAGCTAACGTGCTCCTCTCCTGGCTGAGTCTGCCTGCTTGAGGTGGAGCCAGGGGGCGAGGTCCCCATAGGCATGGAAGAAGAGGCCATCCTGGCCCCTCCTTATCCCCTCCGTTTTTCCCCTGCCTCGGGGACTTGGAGACTCCCAAGTTCTTTTTCCTTGCTGTGTTTTCACTCAGATCCCCAGGGACTGCCCAGCTAAGAAACCGTTTCTGAGACCGTAGTTTCCAGTTTGTGAGTCAGAGCCTCCCCGGCCCCCAGCCCCACCTGGGCAGCAGGGCCCAGCCAGACAACTCATAACTCCGGCCCGCCTCTCTGGTATCTCCCCCAGGAGGACACCTGTCAGGATTTTGCCATCTCCTGCACAGCCTGAGGGGAGCTAACAGGCCTCTTTGCAGAGGGTTAGCTGGTAAGAGCGTACCTCCCCCGTCAGCCAGCACTGCCCGCTCCCCTCACACACCATCTCATCCTCATCGCATGCCTCGCCAACCCCGTGGAGCCCATTCATCTGTCTGGTGTGTGGTGTGGTGCGTGTGCTGGCGGTGGTAGGGCCGCCAGGGCTTCCCCCCCAAACAGAAGGATCGGGGCCTGAGGGTGGGGCTAAGAGCCCAGCCCTGCTCTGGACTGAGGAAGTAGCTTCACGCAGAGCCGCTCTCCCACTCGAGCAGGAGGTGAAGGGTGAGGTTGGGGAGAGGGTGGCCTTCCTGCTCTGAGGTGCTGGGGCCTGTCCTGGTGGTGTCCTGGTGTGCAGGAGCCCTTAGTCACTAACACTTGTGTCCTGGCTTTCTGTCCCTGCTGAGCTCTCTCCTGCTTCGTGGCCTGCCGCCCAAGCCTCGGCCCTTCTGTGGGGAAGAGGCAGGTGCTGGGGTAGCAGCTGTCCCCGCCAGCAACGCTGCAGGCCCCCTGCCCCGTCCTCGCGAGCCCGCTAACCCTCTCTCTTCTCCTTCTTTGCTGTCCTGCTGGGATCTCCAGTGTGTGCGGGGGCTTAAGGACCTCCTGAGGACCGCTGCTCTCTGCCTCTCCAGGAGCGGCCCGAGGGGAGCCAGGCACCCGGCCCCTCCACCTGCCTAACCTGTGGCCCATCTGCCACCGTCTGTGCCTACAGGGTCTGCCCCCAAGCCTACCCCACACGTGTGCTCTCCAGAGCCCCCCACTCCAACAGGGGGCAAGGGCCGGCCTCTTGGCCCCCACCCCCACTCCATGCCAGCCAGAGTGTAGAAAGCCATATCGCAGCTGTCAGCACAATGATACAATACTCTGCTGAAACTTGCCCCCCTTCCACTTCGCGTCCCCTTCCCCAGATCTGTAAGGTGTCGAGACTCTTCAGGAATCTGGCCTTACAGCCTGCCCCCTTCCAGAATCAGGCATAGCCGTACTGGGGCCGAGCAGGTTTCTTCAGGAGCCTCTGGGGTGTTGGTTGAGGACGCTGCTGAACAAGTTTGGTGACTGTTCTAAGCACAACCGGTTTGACACTGTTCCCACGGCCCCTCCATCCCCACTACCCTGAGTAGGTAAGATGCAAGGAAGACGCCTGTTCCCTTTGCCCCAGGCGCTGAGGGCCTGAGCTAGCCAGCCGGGCTGGCCGTTCTTCAGAGGACCTCCAGGGAGCTGGGCTGGGCCCCGGAAATCTGCCCAGTCCACGGCTGGGGGCCGCTTGTCTGCTGTCCTGTACCTTTTTTAACCGAAATAAAGATTTCCCTCTTCTTGCCATATCCTTGGATGTCCGGTGCCACCTTTACTCTGGGGTCTGGGGGTGAGGCCTGTGATGAGTGCGCGGAAGGTCTGGCTTACCCGCACTGCCAGCTTTGTTCTAGTTGGTTAGTGCCATTCCGAGATTTAAAGATTGATTTATTTAGCAGGGGGTTGGGGGGGAGGGGCAGAGGGAGAGAATCTTCACATTAAGTCCCCACTGAGCACGGGAGCCAGATGCAGGAGGTTAGATCCTAAGAGGAAACCAAGAATCAGCCACTCAACCTACTGAGCCACCTATGCGCCCCACCCCCCCTTTCTGGAGATTTAAAAGAAGAGGCACAGTGAAGCCAGAAGTGACATCAGAAGAGTAGCCAGTGTCCTCTTCAGTCTTCTCTTCTAGAACTGGTCTCAGTGCCAGAGGCCTTCAAGCCTTAGGTGACCTCAACTCTGAACAGCGCCAACCCAAGGTGGGACTGTCACCCTTGAACTGAACCTAGCCCAGGTTAACAATCTCATGGAACCTTCCCTTCTCCCAGCTGCTGCCCCACATTGAGATATGCACACCGTATGCTAAGAGCTAGAAAATAATTACGGCAGCCATTTAGCAAGCGCTAACCGAGTGCCAGGCCCATTTTTTTCACCTAAACCTATGAGGAAGGTGATGTCAGCATTTTTTTTTACAGATGAGGGAACTGAGGCATAAGGAAGGCACAGGAGTTGTGCAGGATCTCCCAGCTGATAAAGCAGCAAATCGAGGATTTGAACCCAATCTCTGCCCTAACCTCTGACCCCTCTACACTACCCAAGGAATGAGTAGGGCTCCTTCAGGATTAGGGCCTCTCAGAGGGAGAAACCCAATTAGAAGCTGTTATTCACAGCCATCAGAGGGCTTAGAGGTGATCTATGCTGGCCTCCTTGTACTGATGGGAAAACTGAGGCTCAGAGGCAAGATGGGACCTTCCCTTCTCCCGAAAGGCCTTAAAACCGAGTTGGGATGCAGTTCCACAGCCCCACATTCCCTTCTCTTTCCACCAACTCCACTCTGTGACCCAGACTGGACTGGTCTAGATGTGGGATACTCTAAACAGAGCCTTGAGGAGAAAAAGACTCGGGATCGCTGAGTCATTTAAAAGTAATCTAATAATCCCTCCCAAAGGCAACTAGTAGAATGAACCCTTGACTGGATAACTGACGTCTTATTTACAACTAACCAGGGGGAGAAGTGTCATACCTCCCTCCAGTCACTTGTTTAATTTGATCATTCCAAGACTGGAAAAAATTTCATAGGAAGACCTTTCTGGATTCTAATCACTCCCTCCCGCTGTACTCAAGAGTCCTGTCTGTTCTCAGTGGAGCTAGATAGCAACTGGCTGCTGCCTTCTCTGTCACAAGCCTGTGACTATCGCTTGCCTCTTGAACATGCTGTGGGGATGGATGCTATATGGAGGAGAGCGGGCAGGATGAGGAAAGCCCCTTTTGAGCCACAGCCCCGACTCCCGTCCTGCTGACTCAGGCTGCTGACGGTGGAGCTCCGTACCCTGCCAGGGCCTGCCGTCTCCTGCCTGCCTGGGCTCCTGGACTTGGGAAATGGAGGCCTGGAGGCAAAGGGAGGTGTCTGAGACAGGAACTGAGTCAGGATCGACAGGCTAGAGCGGGCAGGAGGTAGCCTGGCTCCCAGATTCACCCCTAAGCTTCGGCAGGCGAAGGGAGGAGGAGTGAAGAGGCTTCCTTTCGCTCTTCTCTCTTCTGGCTGTGCTGAGGGCATGGAGCTTGTGGTCTCCACCACCACATCTGGCTTGAGTGACAGGAAGAGAATGCTGCCTTCCTAGAAACAGAGCACCTCCAAAATTCCTAGGCGTGCCAGGCCCTGCCTTCCAGGTTTCTGGTGCTCTGGGATCTCTAGCTTTCCCCCAGGACTTGGGAAAGCCTGAGCTGGATGACTAGTACAAAGGAAGGTCCTTGAGGGCCTCAGGCCTGTGTAGGCCAGAGGAATGTCTGCTGGAGAGGGAGGAGACAGTGCTGAGTGAGCACATCTGACCATTCATCTGTCTTCTTTCTCCTAAGGACACTCAACTGGGGAGGGTCCAGTCCTCCGGTAAGGCTTGGTTTGGGACCCTGTTGTCATTTCACAGAACCCACCTCCATGTCAGTGCTTTAAGGGTATGTGGTTATAATAATAAGATTGGTTGGATTTTTTTCATATGATAATAACAGTTACCATTCACTCTACTATGTGCTTTTCCATCAACTTATTTAATCTTCACAACAAACCCCCTTTTACACTTAGGAAGACAGAGGCTTACAGAGGTTAGGTCACTTGGCCAAGGCAATACATCTTCTAAAAATTAAACCCAGGCAATCTTATTCCAAAGATACTAGGCTATTCTAGCTCTTATAGAAAATAATACATATCTACCGTTGAAGAAAATAGGAAAATCAAAAGGAAAAAAAATCACTTGGAATGCCACTACCTAAAGATATGCTCTATTAAATTAGTACTTTAATGCATTTCCTTTCCATCATTTTCTGTGTGGGTGATCCCATCTGAGCAAAGCCTTGGAGATGTCAAGCCTAAAATCCCTTCTGTTTCCTTGGAAAACCTGTAGTATCTGCCTAGGCATGCTGCTCCTTTTCCTTCAAAGAGGCAGATCTCCTCTTTGGTTCTGAGTTCTGGCCTAAGCCTCCCTCCAGGAGGGGAAGGTGGGCATTGAGGCTCCAACCAAGAGGAACCAGGGAGAGACAGACCTGTGAAATGGCCCTGGCACCCAAATTAAGCTGGCTGGATCCCAGTGAGGGAAGCCCCACCCTTGAGCCCCATCTGAGCTTTGGCTAGGGGTGGGGCAGATAAGGAGGAACCTACCCTCATGGGCAGGGTGCCGACACCTTCAGGTGAAACTCCTGGCTGAATGAGAACAGCATCCCAGCAAAGAGGGACAGAAGGTTGGCAAGAGAGAAGCATCCCATCTCTGAGGCCTCTGCCAGGGGTCAGAGGGAGGGCCACAGTCCAAGGGAAGGGACAGGGAAATTTCTAAGAGGCAGGCTGGGGGAGGCAGCACTCACCTGGGACTGCTACCCCATAAAACAAAATGGTAGGTGTCACCACCACCTTCTTTATCTCGGTCCTCTCTCCCCAGGTGCTAGCGTCCCCCGCTGGGGATCCAAAGTGGGCTGAGCACCCAAGTGGCCTGCTTCCCAGTCTTTGACAGAGGGCAGGCTGAGTCAGGCAGGAAAGCTGGGCCCCCACCCTGTGTGAGCCCCGCTGATACATGATGGCAGGCGGCTTGGAGGGGGTAGGTGACCTGGCGTGGAGAGCCAGAGGGTAGGTCCTCAAACAAGTGGCAACAGGCCACCAACTTGAAAGGGAAAATTGTGCTGTAATGGGGAAGGTGTCCAACAAACCTACTGGGTGACTAATTACAAAGGCTGGGCTGGAGCGTCAGGGCCCGCTCGTTAAACACTTCATTAAGTGGCACCCTGAGCGATGCCACCTGTGCATCCTGGGAACTCAGAGGGAACCCTGAGGGGGAGTGATGACCGGGGGATAGAATCACTTCAGGCAAACTCCGGAAGAAGCCTGGATGTCACTTCTAAATACAGCCTGGACCTCACAAGGCAGAGGCCTTGACAGGAGAAGCCAAAGGAAGGAAGTAGGATGCAGGGGGCTTAGTAGCTGTGTGACCCTGAGTAAATCTCATCCCTCAGCATTCCCATCTCTAAAGTGGGAGTAATAGTCACAGTGTGTCTCACAGAAACATGGTAGGGATTAAATTCAATCATGGATGTGAAGGTGCTTGGGAAACTGCAGCCCTACCTAAACATAATTATCTCACCTGAACCAAGGTGGGACATGTACCTGGTAGGATTAAGAATCCGTCCTCTTGGGTGCACCGATCTTCATGGGCTCTAGCTAGGCTGAAGCAGCCAGTTGGTTGAAGCCATCCTTGGCCCCTGGAAGAACACCACGAAGGAGGATCTGATTTGAGAAACTGGGGCAGCTCTGTGGGCATTCATGTAATCGAAGCCCTGAACAAGAGGGGGCAGCCTGGAGCCCGGAAAGGTGTCTGTGCAGATGGGGCCAACGCCCAGCCGATTTCTCCCGCTGACTGCCCCTGTGACTCACCCCATAGCCCAGCCTTTTACCTTTAAGGAAGAGCCGGAAAGGGTGTGGGGAGAATAGGAGAGGGAGGCAGGTCCTGGGCCCCAGCCCCGCCCTCTGTCCCTGCCCACCCGTCTCAGGGGCCTGGCCATCCAGCCAAAAGGCAGGCAGAGAGCAGGGGAGGCTCAGAATCCAGTGTTGGTTTCAAGGCAGCGAGTTAGCCCGCCACCTGTCTGTCTGTCACCAGAGCCATGGAGAGAGCCAGTCTGATCCAGAAGGCCAAGCTGGCAGAGCAGGCTGAACGCTATGAGGACATGGCAGCCTACATGAAGAGCGCTGTGGAAAAGGGTGAGGAGCTATCCTGCGAAGAGCGAAACCTGCTGTCAGTGGCCTACAAGAATGTGGTGGGTGGCCAGAGGGCTGCCTGGAGGGTCCTGTCCAGTATCGAGCAGAAAGGCAACGAAGAGGGCTCGGAAGAGAAGGGCCCCGAGGTGCGAGAGTACCGGGAGAAGGTGGAGACTGAGCTCCGGGGCGTGTGTGACACGGTGCTGGGCCTGCTGGACACCCACCTCATCAAGGAGGCAGGTGATGCTGAAAGTCGGGTGTTCTACCTGAAAATGAAGGGCGACTACTACCGCTACCTGGCTGAGGTGGCCACCGGTGATGACAAGAAGCGCATCATTGACTCAGCCCGGTCGGCCTACCAGGAGGCCATGGACATCAGCAAGAAGGAGATGCCGCCCACCAACCCCATCCGCCTGGGCCTGGCCCTGAACTTTTCAGTCTTCCACTATGAGATCGCCAACAGCCCCGAGGAGGCCATCTCACTGGCCAAGACCACCTTCGATGAGGCCATGGCTGACCTGCACACCCTCAGCGAGGACTCCTACAAAGACAGCACCCTCATCATGCAGCTGCTGAGAGACAACCTGACGCTGTGGACCGCCGACAACGCCGGGGAAGAGGCAGGCGAGGCTCCCGAGGAACCCCAGAGCTGAGCCAAGCCCGCCCCCTCCCTGCCGCGCCCTGCCCTCCCCAGCACCTCCACCATGGCAGAGAGGACTAGTAGGGGTGGGAGGGCCGACCCCTCTCCCCGAGCGCTCTGCACCCTGCTCACAAGAGCTCCAAGGAGAGGGACCAGCAGAGCTAAGGCCAGCTGGAGCCAGGGGGTCCGGCTCTGCCTGCAGCTGTGGGAGCTCCTCGCCAGGGGTCAGCCCACCCACCTCTGCTCTCTGCACCCCTCCTCCAAACCCCACCGCCAACAGGGCCACCTCTAACCCCTCCTGACTCTTTCCCACCCCGTTTGCCTCTGAAACTTAGGAATTGAGGAGTGTCCCACCCTTGCGGCTGAGAGCTGGACTGTGTGGCGGATGAGTGTGTGAAAGACTGAGAGAGAGTGAGAGCGAGTGAGTGTACGACCCAGAATGACAGGGAAAGCGTGTCTGCTGGGTGTGACCCTGTTTTCTCTCAATAAAGTTCCCCTGTGACACTCCTTCTGTCTCTTCCAGTTATTGGTGGAGGGATGGGACAGGGACTGGCTTGTGATTTTCAGAGACCTTGACTTTTGCTTCTGATTTAGGGCCCTGACCTCTCATGGGGCTGGCTCAGTGACCCACAGGCAAGACTTTGGAGCCAGTGACTCCAGGTGAGAGGCTAGGGGGTGGGGGTCCAGCCCTCCCAGGGGGGGCCCCCACAAACTGGTCTGGACCCCGGAGGGTCAGGAGAGCGCAAAGGCGGCTCTGACGCTGCTCGGAAGGGGCCCAGGGCAGGAGGCCGAAGAACCAGATCTGAGGAGACAGGAAAGCAGGGAGTGTCAGGTCCATGCTACAGGGAGAGGCTGTAGCGAGCGGCAGGGAGCATCCCAGATCGGAAAACGAGGAAGAGTCCCATCAAGCGCTCCAATCCGAGAGAAGGGAAGCACAATCTGGACAGCGGCATGACGCCGCCATTAAAAGCCCATATCTGAGAGGGGAATGCCCCCGCCCCAGAGCTCGGACGCGGGGACAAGATGAGAGGGGGAGGCGAGGAGGAGCCGCGAGCTGGGTGGGAAGGGCCGCGGGGAGCGGAGGCCACCCAAGCCAACCTAGCTCACCGCCTCCGCCCCCAGCCGCCAGCTCCGACACGCCGGGACCCTCTGCAGCCTAGCTCGGCTCCCGCCTTCACCGCCTGGGGCTGGAGGCGGGCCCGAGGCCGATATCGCCCAATCTCGGGAGAGAGCTGCTCAGGGACCCGCCCCCGGAACCCGACGAGCCAATGGGGGAGAGCGCGGCGGAACGCGCGGGGTGTGTCTTCCCTCCGACCGCCCGGCCCAGCGGGCGTCTCGATGCTCAGCGGGAGTGAGGGGTTCCCTGTGCAGTCCGCCAAGCCCCAGGGGCAGCGCTTTCCCGGTTTCACTCAGACAAGTTGCCACCCGTTCAGCCCGAGAGCTCCGCATCCACGGAGCAGCGGGACCGGGCGGGGCCGTGCGGCAAAAGGAGTCCCCGCCCTTTGAGTCATCTGCTCTGCTGGCGTTGCCCGGCCTGGGCAGGCGGGCAGGGTTGGCCGCCCGGCCACCAGTGCGTCCCCACTACCTTCCAGGATCCAGGCAGCCCTGAATCGATGAGCTTGGACTGTGTCCCCGACTGGCTCTGCGACCTTGGAAAAGCCATTAGAACCTTCCCTGGGTCTCAGGTTCCCCCTCAGTATCAAAGGGTTTGGGCGAAAGTCTTGACAAAAACTGGGGTGTCAAAACTGCCTTGGGTTTGAATCCCAGCCCTCCTTGGTCAAGACTCTGCTTTTCGTTTGTGCCTTCTTTTGTAAAGTGGGGATTGAAAAACTGTACCTAAAGAATTGCTATGGGGCGCCTAGGTGACTCAATGGGTTAAGCCTCGCTTTCGACTCAGGTCACTATCTCAGGGTCGTGGGATCTCTGCTCGGCAGGGAGCCTGCTTCCCCCTCTCTGCCTGCCTCTCTGCCTACTTGTGATATCTCTGTCAAGTAAATAAATAAAATATAAAAAGAAAAAAAAATAAAGAGTTGCTATGAAGTTTGAGAAAATAAATGTGCCTAAAGTAGTCGATAGGGCATGTTCAATACATGTTAGCTATTATTAAACCTTCCAGCATCAGTAGTCTAGGGTTGATCCGTTTCCGTACCAATTGTCAGTCAGGCCTGGTCCAGAGGAGTAGCTTTATTGTTATTTTTTAAATTCAAGTTGTTTTTTTTTAAATTTTATTTATTTATATGACAGAGAGAGATCACAAGTAGGCGGAGAGGCAGGCAGAGAGTGAGGAGGAAAGCAGGCTCTCTGTGGAGCAAAGAGCCCAGTGCAGGGCTCGATTCCAGGACCTGAGCGGAAGGCAGAGGCTTTAACCCACTGAGCCACCCAGACACCACCAGGAGTAGCTTTATTGCCAAAGCTGTCCTGCATGCTCACTGGGCCACCAGAGGATACTGTCCTGATATCAAGTCGTCACTCCTCTACCTGGTAAGATAGAGGGAACTCAGTTCAGCCTCCTCAGGTTCCCCAGAGTCCAAGTTTGGTCACACCCGAGGGACTGGAAATTGAAGGACTCTTATCAGAGCTACTTCTACAAGGGAAGCTGGCAGGACCACTCTGCTGCCTTCCGAGTTCCGGGTTTTCTCTTCTCCTTTCCTGGAAGGGTGTTGGTTTTCAAGGCAAGCAGGCAGAGACTCTGGATTAGGGCAAGTGACTCTCCCTCGGATCTGGAAGTGACCCATTTTCTCTTACCAGACAGGTCTGGTGACTTTCTCTTAATGGGTCGGTCCGGGAAGAGATCTTCTTTCTTTTCTCTCACTCTCTGACTTTTGTCTATCTTACACCACTCATGGTTGCCCTATATGGGAAAAGAAATGAGCTACCCCTAAGGTAATGTGTTGGCGTTGAGAGATTCCAGAAGCAGATGCTGTGGATTGGAATATCACCAAATCAGATGGCTAGGTGTGAGCCAGCTTAGGCACCAGCTTCTGACCATGAAAGTCCCAGACCTTTTTGTTTATGACATAATCTCTCTAAAGCTTTCTTACCAGGACGGAATGTCAATGAGCATCTCTTGCCATCTCTTCCTGACCTAAATTTGACATTTACATTTTTTCAGTCCTACTGTTAATGGGTACGGAATTTCTTTTGGGGTGATGCAATGATCCAGAGTCAAATAGTGTTGATACTGGCGCCTGGCTAGCTAGGCTCAGTCTGAAGAACGTACAACTCTTGATCTCGGAGTTGTGAGTTCAAGTCCCACATGGTTGTGTAGAGATTACTTAAATAAATAATAAATAAAAACTTAAAAAAAAAATCACCAAAGTGTTGGTATTTACACAACTTTGTGAATATACTAAAAACCACTAAACTGTACTCTTGAGGGGGATTAATTTTTTAAATATGATTTAGTTAATATATCCTGTATTATTAGTTTCAGGGGTAGAATTTAGTGATTCATCAGTTGCATGTAACACCCAGCGCTGCTTACATCAAGTGTCCTCCTTCTTGCCCATCATCCCAATGCCCCAACCTCCCCAGCCACCTCCCCTCCAACGAACGTTAGTCGGCTTCCTGTAGTTGAGTCTGCTATGGTTTGCCTTGCTCTCTGTTTTTATATTATTTTATTTTTTCCTTCCCTTCCCTTATGTTCATCTGTTTTGTTTCTTAAATTTTACATATGAGTGAAATCATATGGCATTTGTCTTTTGAGAGGGATGATTTTTATGGCATGTGCATTTTATCTGAGTTTAAGTGTTTTCTCCTGGAGTTTTCCAAATTCCAAAGCCAAATTCCAAATTTCCAAAGCCCAGCTTCAGGTCAGAACATGACTAGTTGCCTCCCCTCTCCCTTTAACATGTATACAAAGCTTTTGGATATGCTATCCTACCAACTCCTTTCCTTTATAGAGGGACATTTATTCAGTTATGATTTCATATCTACTTGACTTCACCTCTGGGTTTGCAGCCATGTGCTGGGTCTATTTCTTAACTCTTCAGACAGCTTCCTAAAAATGGTAACTTTGTCTCATTATTTTTACGTTCTTCCTCCAGTGCCTTCAGCAAGGTTTTTGTACAGGACTATGCTCAGAACTTAGCTTTATTTATTTGTATTTATTTTTTAAAATGTTGTTGTTGCTGTTTAAATAATCTCTATACCCAGTGTGGGGTTAGAACTTAAAATCCTGAAATCAAGAGTCACGTGCTCCATGGACTGAGCCAGCCAGGCGCCCCTCGGAACTTAGTTTTAAACCATCCTCCCAAATGCCTGGAAACCCAGTGGAGTGCCAGGTCTTCTATTGTCGAAATGGAAATACAGCTGGTTCTGGGATGAGGCAGGGCTGTCTAGACAGAGATTGGAGCTCACAAAGATTCAGTAACCCCAGCCCTATCCTTCCTGTACTGCCAGAGTACCTGACCCACCAGGAAATGGGGCTAAGGGCTTGAAAAGATCTTCCTTTCCCAAGAAGTTGACGGATATAGGAAAAATCTACAACCTATAATTTTCTAAAGAAGGTATCTACTCTTCTCACATATGTAGTTACTTCAGAGAGCAAAATGCAAATTGGCTGTCTAGAACCCCAGGAGTAGAAGATAAAGGGCAAGGCTTTGAACTAACCAGGACCCTAGGGAGGTCAAGTCACTGGGGTCAGGCAGACCACAGTGGCTCCTTCCAGAAAAGCAAAACACTCCTACACACACATGTCCAGTGTCCAAATGTCCAGCACCTTTTTGAGAAAACCTAATTTTGGATGCTTGCACTGAGACTGCCCATCTGACCAACAGGCCCCACTTCTTCCTAGAGAGTACAGTAATAACAATGGCTGGAGCGCCGGCCGTGGGCCAGCCACTGTCGGACCTCGCCCGCACAGAAATACATAGCATCTTTGTTTTGCCTATGAAGAGACTGAGGCTCAGAGCGGCTAAATAACCCGATAGCTAAGGTTATAAAATTACTTACATGTCTGGGGAGTGGAAACGGGTCTAAATCCAAGGCCCATGATTCTTAAACTACAACAGCTGTTTCCAAATTGTGTTCAGAGGGTTCCCCATAAACTGCCACAGGGCAGGAGGCCAGCAGTCTGGGTTTCCCCTGTTCCCACACACATTGGCTAAAATCGTCACACATATGTCTGTTTTGTATACTGGAGTTTCATGAGTTAAAAATAAGTTTGAAAAGAACCACATGATGTTATGCTGCCCTGCTTGTGTCTTGGACTTTCTAAGAATCAAAACAGACTTTTTCATCGAACCGCCACCCCAGGGCCCGGCAGAAAGGAATTGTCTCCAATGGGAAAAGACCGTGTAGGGGGCCAATTTCCTGGCACGTTCACCAAGTTAAACGTTCCTTCCCCTGGTTACATCCTTTGTTCCTTTCCAATTCTTCGCCCTGTTCAGAGGGCTCCCCCAGCCCACTGTCCCTGCCGTGGGAGGGGTGAGGGGAGGGAGGCAGGTTTCTGCAGGGTAGGTGCGCTCCTCTCAGAACAGTCCCCGCCCCACCTACCCGGTGAGTCAGGAGCCAGGAATGTCTGTGGGGGCAGCAGACAGGTATGTCACCCTGGGGGTGTCAGAGGCTGATTCATCTCTCATCTCCACCCAATCTTCTCCTTGGTGCTCTCTGGGAAATTTAACTCATTATCTGTCTAGAGATAAAAGAGGAAATTCCAGACTCGGAAAAGCATGGAGTCTTCAATCTGTGGCTAGGTATAATACCGAATACATCAGATTATGGCGTTCAAGGAGTATTTGTTAGAAGAAGGAAGACACATCCCCTGGCTTTCTTCCCTCAAGTAAAGTTAACCTGAAATATCCTTGTCTGACTGTAGAGGGGCCTGATCTTAACTCAGAATAGGCTACGTAACCACGGGTATGACTGAAGAGTTGGGAGAGGGGCTCCTGGGTGGCTCAGTCAATTAAGTGTCTGCCTTGGGCTCAGGTCATGATCTCAGGGTCCCTGCTCAGTGGGGAGTCTGCTTCTCCCTTTCCCTCTGTGTCCTCCCCAAGTAAATAAATAAAATCTTTTTAAAATTTTTTAAATCTTTTTTTTTTTTTTAAGATTTTATTTATTTGACAGAGAGATCACAAGTAGGCAGAGAGGCAGGTGGGTTGGGGGCGGCGGGGAAGAAGCAGGCTCTCTGCTGAGCAGAGAGCCCGACAGACGTGGGGCTTGATCCCAGGACCCTGGGATCATGATCTGAGCGGAATGCAGAGGCTTAACCCACTGAGCCACCCAGGCGCCCCAATAAACAAAATCTTAAAAGGAAAAAAAAAAACAACAAAAAACGTTGGGCGAGATCTTACCCTTGTTCCAGTATTCCTTAACCTCTGTTTCGATCATTCCACAAGGACTGTGAAGGCTTCAGGATTAATGTAAGGGAAGAGGTGGTAATCCAGTGTGATGCGGAGCACAAGGGAACATTTCTTTTTTCCTTTTTTTTTTTTTTAAAATTAACATATAATGTATTATTAGTCCCAGGGATACAGGTCTATGAATTGCCAGGTTTACACAAGTAGAAGTAAAACTTCACAGCACTCACCACAGCACATACCCTCCCCAAACGAGGGAACATTTCTTGATGTTGTATTTGCACAGCAAGCAGATAGCACCCCCCACACTCATACACACACACACACATGCACACATCCTCCAATGTCCGAATGTCTGGTGTGTTTGGAGGAAAACTTGATTTCCGATTCTTGAAGCAAGATAGCTGCAGATTTATTTAGGATGGCTTTGTAGGGGCCTCTCATTTTGCACAACTACTTCAAGGTCTTGGATGGAAAAAAAAAAAAAAAATGAAGCTTTGCTATGTATTCTGGTCCAGAGGGTCTTCCCAGTACTCATATTTTCTCACCTCATTTGGGCTCCAAATCCCCAGCCCCGTCCCCTCATAGCTCCTCAGTCTTAGGCCACCTGGATCTCTGGGGCCATCTGAAATTGGATCCTTGGCTGGAAACGAAGGACACAGTGGCCTGGAAATGAGGTGTATGCTTTCCCCTGGCCTCAGCAGGCCTGATGCCATCGAAGTATGAGCTAATCCAGACTCTTCCTTCTAAAGGCTAGGTGAGCACTCAACAGCCAGGGAGGAGAGAAGGAAAAAGTGAAGGAAAAGGAGTAGGGGGCTACTGCTCCGCCTGCTAGAGAATTTCTCTTTAGGATTCTGGGGTGGCCGGGCCTCCCCATTGCTTTAAAAAATTTCAAAAAATTTTTGAAAATTTTTTGGATCTTAGTAGTGGTAGGATGGGTCTGCCATCACTTCCCTCCCCTTCTCGATAGCCCTGGGAAAGGCGAGAGAATCTCTGAGGTAGACCTTCCCACAGACTCTAATGCGATCAGGCTTCCTTTCTCAGCCAACTGTGGGTAAGCATTTTACTAATTCAGAAACAGCTGAGAGCAGACTGGCTGTGCTTCAGCTCTGTGGGTTTTAGGGCGTCACTCTCACTCCTAAGCCTCTTTGTCTGCGCTGGAAACCTGTCCAATTAGCTGTGACCTCTGATAAGTTCCAAATAGTATCTTCCAATTTTTTTTGAGGGGGGGTCCCCCACTTTTTTTTTTAAGATTTTATTTATCTATTTGACAGACAGAGATCACAAGTAGGCAGAGAGGCAGGCAGAGAGAGAGGAGGAAGCAGGCTCCCTGCTGAGCAGACAGCCTGATGTGGGGCTCAATCCCAGGACCCTGAGATCATGACCTGAGCGGAAGACAGAGGTTTTAACCCACTGAGCCACCCACGCGCCCCTCCCCCACTTCTTTAAATAACTTTTTATAAACAATTTCAAAGTAAACCTTTAACCACTCATATAAATGGAAATGCACATATCCTAATACCAGTAGTTAGCAGAGATGACCAAGAAGGTTCCTTCTAAGGCACTCAGAGATGGTTTCCTCCCTCCAGAGGTTGATCATGATTGCCAAGTGAGGTCTGGAAGTGAGAAGAGCACTTTCAGACAATGCCGGGGAGATGCACAGTGCTGCTTTTCTGGAAAGCATTTTGGCATTATGAATCTGGAACCTGGGAAACATCAGCTGTTTCATTTCTAGGATGTAATCATAAGCTAAAAATCAGAGACTCAAAGATTTGAGCACAAAGATGTAATCACAGAACTATTAACAAGAGCAAAAAAAGGGAATAATTTCGGTTAACCATGGGAGTCTGGACGGTGAACGTCACTGCCTCACCATGAAATATTATCTTATAAACATTTAAAGGGTCTTTATGTTTTTTATTTTTTTAAATATTTTATTTATTTATTTGACAGAGAGAGATCACAGAGGCAGGCAGAGAGAGAGGAGGAAGCAGGCTCCCTGCTGAGCAGAGAGCCCGATGCGGGACTCAATCCCAGGACCCTGAGATCATGACCTGAGCCGAAGGCAGCGGCTTAACCCACTGAGCCACCCAGGCGCCCCAAAATATTTTATTTATTTATTTGACAGAAATCACACGTAGGTAGAGAGGCAGGCTCCCTGCCGAGCAGAGAGCCTGATGCTGGGCTCAATCCCAGGACCCTGGGATCATGACCGGAGCCGAAGGCAGAGGCTTTAACCCACTGAGCCACCCAGGCACCCTGTCTTTATGTTTTCAATTGCACAAAATAGGGTTAACTAAAAAAAGCAGATTACAAAGCAAGTGGAGCATATTCCCGTCATACAAAGGCTATAGCTATCCCTTTGCACATACGGAAAAGTAAGACCAAAAGAAAACCACAAAATATATTGAACATTTAAGTAGAAAATTTGTTATAGATTACAAGTATTTTTGATTATTCATATGTTATGGGATTATGGGTGACTTTTTTTCATTTTCCAAGTTTTTTTTACTTTTCTATCAGGGGAGAAAAAAAAGAAATCTCAAGAATGGTTGCCCCCTGCCAGCCACATCGCAGGATTGTCTTTCTCGTGCCCGCATTGTGCTGTCCCCTCCCCAGCATGGCAGAAAATCATTTTGCCATCAGTAGAAGGTGAACAGAGGTCCATTTACTGGAGGAGAAAAAAAGCCTTGCTGTCACACCAAGGCCTGAAAATTAAGTTTTGGATGACTTCCATCTTCCCCACTTCAAGACTACGGCAAATACACGCTGAGAGGGCTTGGCTACAAGGCCATAAAGTTCAGAGGCTTTAACCTTCCTTCCAGCTGGCTTGCGTTGGTGAGAGCCAAGGTGACGGGGTGAGCGTCAGAAACCCTGACCACAGCCCTTGGTACTATATTCAAAAACAGCACCCACCCTCTCAGCTTACCTGATGAGGGATTTGTCCAGCAACCTGGGCGTCGGGATTCCTGGGCTCCAGGCCCCACTGGTGACTCAGTCGTCCCCAGGCTGTGCCTCCTGGCCTCAGTTTCCCTGGCTTGCTCTGTTGATACTCCCCACCTACTGCAGGGTGTCAATAGGGGTGTGGTGCTTTGAACTTCTCAGATGAAAGAGGCTGGGGAAGCAGCACCTAGTTATTAGCCCCTATCCGGCTGAGCGTGGGAGTGGAGGTCGCCTGCTTTCATATATATCCAGCTAGAGCAGCGTCCTCATGGCCCCTCACTCTTCTGCCTTCTGCTGTCTAATGCCACTTCAGAACAGATTTTCCCAAGTCGAATTCTCCAGTCGCCCAAACCACCAGTGACCTAGCATCCCTTTGATTGCTGATTCAGTAATACTCTACAGGTGTTTAAATTCTGTCTCCTGATGGGCTACAGGTCCTGTGGGAGAAGGGCTGTGGCTTTTCACTACCTAGAATTCACAATTAAGAAGTCAGCGAAGTGAACAATGAGATAGGCTGACCAAAGTTCAAACTCCTCATCTGTTTCCTCACGGTAAGATGAGGCTTCCTAATACTCTGTCTTGTCTCAATCTCCAGGAGTTGCTGTGAGAGCCCCATGAGAAGCATGTGTGTGGAAGCACTTTGTAAAATGCCAAGCCCTTCTCGCGTGTTAACAGGACCAACTGTCTGCAAATACGACTTCTGGCACAACCACCATCTGTCCCCTGCTGCCTCCAGGCTGTGGCTGGGGGAAAAAAAAAAAAAAAAAAAGGCCTGGGATGCCACCTATTGGTCAAAAGTATGAACTGCACTCAACCAGTTAATAGCAAAAGCAAACCGTTTCAACTCCCAAACCATGTTCATTTTTGCCACACTCCTCACGTCATGTTAATACTTAATATTTTTCTTTAAATAACTCACTTTTTATACACAATTTCAAAGTAAACCTTTAATCACTCGTACAAATGGAAAACTAGTTAACACCTGCCAAAAAGGAATACAACCGTAAAATAAATACCATTAAGATGAAACGTTCAGATCTGCCAGAAGCGTTGCCTGTGAAAACTCAAGCTCGAGTATCACTGCTAAAACCAACTATTAACAAAATCACACAACTGGAGTCCGCATGTCAGGCCTCTAGCACAGTCTGCCCTGTATAAAGAAACGACTCTTCTGAGGAAAGGTGGCATTCCTTCGTTCTGCCTCAGCTCTCTGGGCCTGGATGGTTGGAGAAAGTTTAAAGTTTCAAAAAGTAGAAAATAAACTGCTGTATTTGTAGCATGTTCCATCACAGGCCAAGTGGAGCCAGCACCAAATTCCTGGCAACAGCAGTGAGAGCTCATGACCACTGAGGGGTGGTGGGTGCTTGGCTCTGGCTGGGAAGATCACTCTCGGCTCTGCAGTCCGCTGAGCTGTCCGCGGTCACGGGAGCTGCCGTGTTCTCTGGCGCAGGGTTACGCCTCTTGACCTCCAGCTTGCTGCTACAGCTGCATGGCTTCCTGCTCCACGGACTGGTCAGAGGGTGCCAGGTACTTCTCCTGGATGCCCAGGGTACTGAGGGAGGCTGAGTCAAGGCTGGTAGTGCTGGGAAGGACGAAAACTGGTCAGGGCAGGATCTGACCTCTATGGATGCTGGCTCTCCAACCCCGTCTGGCAAGGGGCCCCCACCCTCTCCCTTTCTCGCCCTGATAGCTCCAGGGCTGGGTCTGAGAAGCCCCTTGATACATCCAGACCCAAATGCTCCTGTATTTGCCTCTTCCCCACATCACTGAGGCTCAAAGGACCGGAGAGCACGAACCCTCTGGCTGTTTTAGGGCATGTGCTCTCCACCCAGACCACTGGGGGTTTAAATCCTGATTTTGCCACTTCCTCTCTTCTCGTCCATAAAATGGAGTTGCTGTGAGGATCAAATAAGACAATGAATACAAAGTGCCTAGTACGGCACCTGGCACACAGCACTGCTTAGTAAGGGTTTCTGACTTCTCTTCTGCTGTGGGAGGAAACTCAGGGGAGTGCAAAGATGACAATACATTTCTGCTTGGACTATTGGGTACCTTCTACTTCTCTCTGGGACAGCGGGGAAGTGGAGCGGGAAGGCTACAAATCAGATTCACAAAGACTGTGACACTGCTGAGGATGCCCCGGGAGGCTGGCCGGCCTGAGGTCTGAGCAGAAGATGGCTGTCGGCCGTGCTAGGCTGGCCCACCATGGCTTTTCTACTAGATGACTCCAATGTCAGAAACTGAGGTTCTCCAACCAGGGAGACCAAGATTTGAATTGTTTTTCCAGCATATTCAGGGACAAGGCCATGTACCTGTCACTCTCAGAGCCCCAACTGCCTCATCTGTAAGAAGGGACTGAATGAGGGGCGCCTGGCTGGCTCAGTCAGTTAAGCGTCTGCCTTGGGCTCAGGTCAGGATTCCAGGATTCTGGGATCAAGCCCTGCATTGGGCTCCCTGCTCAGCAGTGAGTCTGTTTCTGCCTCTCCCCTTCTGCCTGCTTGTTCTTTTTCAAATAAATAAAATCTTAAAAAGGGGGGGGCGCTTAATGAGGTTTAAACGAGATCCTACAAGCAGGGTACGTAGCACACTGACTGAATAATGTTCAGGGTATAGTCCTTCTCTCCCCTCTCTTATGGATCCAGCCACCAAAATCCATCCCACTGCTACTCAAACTGACCTGCAACCCACGCCCCTTCCCCTTCACTTTTCCTCAGGAGGTGATGCCATGTTCCTGTGCGAGTCATCCCTGAGGATCACTCAGGGTAAGTGGAATCCATCCTGCTTGATGCGCAATAATCTGAAATGTGCCTTGTCTCCAACCTGTAGTCTACGTTCCTGAGCAGGGCTCAGAAAAACCTGCATCTGTCTGACCACCTGTCCAGGCCGATCTCTGCTCCCAGACAAAGCCCCGTCCTGCCTACGAGTCACGCTGTTCTACTTGCAACCCCCCAGACATACCTCACCCCTGAACCGCCAGGCCTTTGTATCTACTGTTCTCTCTGCCTTGAATTCCCTTTCCCTCAGCCTGGCTAACCCTCACTTGAAGATAACACAGCTCATGGGCTGCCCCCTCCACAAAGCCTTCTTTACCTACACCTACCCACTCCTTGGCAGAGCAGACTTTCCCCTCCTCTATACCAGTCCTTAATCATCCTATAGATAGGGTTAAGTTGAACCTTAAGAAGATTAGGAGATGGGGGAGAATCTAAAATCAGCACAAATGTGTATGGTTAAAAAACAGCCTTGAGGGGCGCCTGGGTGGTTCAGTGGGTTAAGCCTCGGCTCAGGTCATGATCCCAGGGTCCTGGAATCGAGTCCTGCATCGGGCTCTCTGCTTCAGCGTGGAGCCTGCTTCCCCCCGACTCTCCCTCTGCCTGCCTCTCTGCCTACTTGTGGTCTCTGTCAAATAAATAAGTAAAATCTTAAAAAAAAAAAGAAAGAAAGAAAAAAATAGCCTTGAAAATTCCTTAAATCATCTATAAAAAAGTATACAGTTCTTTAAATAGAATCCTGCACAATTAACACTACAAATGCAGAAAGTAATGCACCGTGTGCAAAAACTCACGCCACTACTGTAACGGCCCCTTCTCTCTCTTTTTTTTTTTTTAAGATTTTATTTATTTATTTGACAGACAGAGACTACAAGTAGACAGAAGCAGGCAGATAGAGAGGAAGGGAAGCAGGCCCCTCGCTGAGCAGAGAGCCCGATGCGGGACTCGATCCCAGGACCCCGAGATCATGACCCGAGCCGAAGGCAGCGGCTCAACCCACTGAGCCACCCAGGCGCCCCCGGCCCCTTCTCTCTTGCTGAGCACACGCAGCTGCACTTGCCGACCGTAACTGCAAGTGTGAGGCAGCAACACAGCCCCTTTCTGGAGCCCTACACGCTCTACTGCCACCATTTATATGTGTCTGTTTCCCTGGGAGCTTGGTCTCCCACCTGTGGCCTGCCACAGATCCGTTAGGTACTGGCTGGCATTCTCTTCCTCCATGCCCAGGACTCTGGAGCCCCCTTGTCACTAGCACGCCACATAGGAGTCAAATATCTGAAACTATCCTAACTGGCCTGCATTTCCCTGTCCTGCCTCCCACATGGCCTCCATGACCTGACAGGCACCTACACAAGACATTAGTCCACTCCAATGGTCACTAATACAACTCTAGTTCTGAAGGTCCAGCTGCCTCCCAGACAGCTCTGGCTGTCCTCATGGTCCCCTCCAACATAGCCCATGGGCCAGGGCCCATCCCTTTCACCCATGTGACAAACCTGCCCTTTCCTCGCCTCGGGGCCAACACAACCACCCATACCACTGTATTAGCTGGAAACCTGCAAGTCGAACTTCTGCTCTACCTCCATTCATCCCATAACCACCCGGTCGCCAACTCTGGTAGCCTACCTCCTTTTATCCAATTCACACCCATCTCTCCATTCTCACCACTCATGTTTCATCTATTCTCAACTATAGACTGTGAACATTTTCCTGCCCCCACTCACATCCCTTAAATGCAATTTCTGCACTTGGAACGACTTTTTATTTATTTATTATTTTTTTAAGATTTTATTTATTTATTTGACAGAGAGAAATCACAAGTAGATGGAGAGGCAGGCAGAGAGAGAGAGGGAGGGAAGCAGGCTCCCTGCTGAGCAGAGAGCCCTATGCGGGACTCGATCCCAGGACCCTGAGATCATGACCTGAGCTGAAGGCAGCTTAACCCACTGAGCCACCCAGGCGTCCCTGGAACGACTTTTTAAAAATGTACGCCCGATCATGTCACACTGTGCGGTCATATGATGCTGGTTCTCACTGCCCTCCCGCGAGCTGACGTCCACACTCCTTGGCAGGGCACACAAACTCCCCGCTGCCAGCCCTCTACTGTCCCTGCACCCCTACATCCCCCTGTCCCTTTCCCAGTCAGGACGCCAAGCACACTGAGGCCCTCGAATCTCTCCCAAATGGCCACCGCCCTTTCATTTCTCAGCATCTGTACTTGCTGTTCCTTCTAATCAGTCTCTCCCCCCTTATCCTTAGGTACAAGCAATACTGAAGCCTAAGGGACCAGCCTTTGCACCTGAGAGACAGTCACCAGGGAGCCCAACTGGTCATCATGACATCATGAATCAGTCATCGACAAGGGTAGATGTGGCTATTCCTGAGCCCCACATCTCCCCTTGGCTGTGGCTAAGAGGCTACAGAGCAAGGATACGAGGAAAAATGGAAGTCGGCTCCCATGGCAGCAGACATCATGGCCTCTAGGCTTCGCTGTTCTTGGACCCCGAAGCAATAACCATTGGCTTTATCCACAGCCTGCAGGACCCGCTGGATACTCTCCTTGTCCTGGCCAGGGAAGGGAGAGACAGCTCTGTGAGTGAAACAGGTGTGTGGAACTAAGGCTATACCAAACCGCCTGCAGTCCCCAAACATCCCCCTTGACCTTGCTCACGAAGCCTCTGGACCTGTGGCTCCTGCACCCGGAGTAGCTTTCCGTGTCCCTGGAGCCCTGGCTACATCCAAGCCTTCCTGTCCACCAACCCACCCAAATTGGAAGAGGTAAGCTCCTCTCTGCACACCCACGGTCCCCTGGGGCTACCCTCTTATAGCTTGGATCCTACCAGCTTACTGCTGACAAGTTATTAACTCATCTGCCTCCCCTCTTCAACTTTGTACCCCATGAGGTCAGGGACTTATTAATTAAGGTAATCCTTGGTGCCTGGCACAGTCCTTAGCTAACCGTAGGCACCCAATAAATATATATATGATGGATTTGCTCATGCTCAGAATAGTGATACGAACAGTTCATACATCACATGATGGGAAGGAGATGAAAATAATGCACGTATGAGTCGTCAGCACGATGACAGAAAGCGCTCAATAAGGGACAGTTGTTATGACTAATATTGTACGCCTCACTTTCTCATTTTAGAGGAGAAAATTGTGGCATTAAGTAGGGAAGAGACAAGCTCACTCAAGTCCACACACAGGGGCTGGGCACTACTTGGTAAAGTCAACAGACAGTTAGATGCCCATCCTGAAGGAGGCTGAGAGACCTTAGGCCTTGGTCACCTCCCTTGCTGACGATTTTCTGAAATCACCCATTTTCGCACTAATGAGGGAACATGTGTTCAGAGAACCCAGCAATACAGAATCGACAGGGCCAAACTCTGACCCACCCTCTTTATTAGAATCTTGCCCATGAGAGCCACTGGTCATAAAACCAAGGGGACTGAATGATAGTTAGACCCAAGACAAAGACCACTGTCAAAGCCTCCTGTTGCCCTGGGCTGGTGAGATTCCAGGCACTGTCAGAGCCCAGGCGATGGCTACGCCTCTTAGTCCCCAGTACCTGAATGTTGAGAGGGATGAAGGAGACCAGACTGTAGTCTTCAATGAGCTGCACGAGTTTCTCATTGAGCTGACGATAGTGGCGGAAGAAAGGGTCAGAAGCCAGGTGGTCGAGCAGGTAGGAGAGGTCCAGGACCTCTGTGTAGTAGTCCAGGTTGAAAGCTAAGGAGAGAAATTAGGTGTTCAGGAGCAGCCGACACGAGGCTAAAAGACCCGAGGACAGGGACCATATTTCCTTTCTTTCTTCCTTTTGTCTTCATTCACTCATTCATTCATTCCTTCAGTCATTCAACAAATATTTGTTGAGACAGTGAAATGAGCTTACTCGGAAGAAAATTCTTGGTTTTACCCATCGGCTCTGTCATTTCCTAGCTAGATGGGACTGCTGTGAGAATTAAATGCTCTAAGTCCCAGTGTCTGGTACACACAAGCACTTGGTCCATGGTAATAAATAACAGGACTGAATGTGTCCCAAGCACAGTGCTGGGTCCCTGCCGCATGGTCAGGCAGTCACACCCCCCAGGACCCGGCACATGCACCATAAGGACTCGCAGGGCACTTCTGGTATAAATCACTTTCCCTTTCTGGGCCAGCTCCTTCTGAATGTAAAATGAGGATACCAGACTAGATGACTCCAAGTTCTAGGAATGCAAACTTCCTCTAAGAGAAGGAAAGCAGGCCTCCCTGCACTGTCCATTTCTGCTGGAAAACTCGAGCACTTGGGTTACTCAACTGGTTTGTCCCAGAACGAGGTGAGGCAATCAGGCTGTTGGATTGACTGACTCACTCCCTACACCCAACATGGGGCTCAAACTCACAACCCCAAGATCAGAGTCACATGCTCCTCCAGCTGAGCCAGCCAGGGGCCCCTCGGTCTCCTGTCTTCTAACCAGAAACTGTCACCCCTCTGCCTGCAAGGACCAATGTCCTGGGCATTCCGACAAACTTCCTGGATTGCCTGACAGGTACATTCTTCCCCAGGAATTAAGCAATTGGGAGCCAGGGGCACCTGGGATGGGATTTCATCTCAGCCAACATACTAGCTGTGTGACATAATGTCTTTGGGCCTCAATGGCCTCATCTGATTTGCACATCAGTCTCTTACGAGGATGATGGGCAAGAGTCAGAGGTAGAAAGGTTAAGGACCACCACATAGCCATCTGGGCTGGAGGCCAGGAAGGTGGGTGGGGAGAGGGGCTTGGGAAGACTGCAAATCTAGGAATAGATAAAATTTGGCTTCAGGGCTCACCAAGAGATGAACCAGGACTCTGGGCTGAGGCAGGCCCTCCAAGGTGCTGGCATCCCTCCATGCCCTGACTGACAACCAGTGGGCCTCCCGGAACAACGCCCTGACATGTCATGATCCTAACAACCTTTCTTCTTATTCACTGCTTGTCATTTCAGCTTTTCTTCTCCAGGTTCCTTTGTGGCTGGAAAAGCTATTTAGGGAACTGAGGCCCCCAGCTCAGCACACTAATTTTGCAGGAATAAAGTGGTAGCCAAAATGCCCCTAGGCAACTCCCCTGCCTCCGGCTTCTCCCTTAGTCCTTCCCAGCCTGATAAAGGCACCTCTGTGTGTCCATCTGTCCACTGGCACGGACAGAAACCTCACAGGGATCCTTAATTCCTTGGTCTCCATGTCCAATCCACCAGGAAACCCTGTTTCTTTCTTTCTTTCTTTTTTTTTAAGATTGTATTTATTTGACAGAGAGAAACAGTGAGAGAGAGAACACAGGCAGGGGGAGTGGGAGAGGGAGAAGCAGGTTTCCCACTGAGCAGGGAGCCCAATGTGGGGCTCGATCCCAGGACGCTGGGATAGGACCTGAGCTGAAGATAGACGCCCAACGACTGAGCCACCCAGGTCCCCCTAAATCCGATTTCTTGAGTGAGTTTTGGATCGATCTACTTCTCTCCATTCCCACTACCACTGTTTAGACTGCTGCAAAAACCTCCTCAAGGATCTTTGTTTGCATTCTTGCTCATTTCAATTCATGCCCCACAAAACAGCCAAAATGACGTTCTTAGTTCATGCAATTTCCTTACTTGATATTCATCAATGGCTTTCCCTGGTGCTTCAACAGTATAGGTTCTGGCCCCTGTCTACCTCTCTGACCTCATTTCCTATCACCCATTCCTGACTACTACCTCACTACCCAGAGTTTCCCCTCTCTGCCCTCCACTTTTTCCGTTAACACAAACAGCTCTTTCCCTAAGGGCCTTTCCTCCTACTGGTCCCTCCACCGAGAACAGTCTTGCCTTGGCAGGCTCCTTCACACCATTCGGGTCTCAGCTCAGGTAGCACTGCTCACTCCCCTCACTGCCAACCACTCATTTTATTTGAATTCCTTTGCAGTACATATCACCGACTATATAGCTCTCTTGTCCCCAAAGCCTGGAATAATCTCTGGCCCAGAGTGGCACAAAACAAACAGGCAGGACTCAGAACCTGCCTGTGGCTATGATAAATAAGCCATGCATGGTCCCTGGAGGCAGCTCTCCTCAGCTGAGATCTGTTTCACTCCTGACTCCCTGCCTGCCCAGAAGAGGAGCCCTCACCCAGCTTCCCATAGTGCTCAATGAGGTCCATCTTGGAGAGGAGGTTGACATGGGGCAGCTCCACATGCAGCATGGTGGCCAGGGACGTACACAGTACGGAGATGAACTTGGCCGGGTCTGTGCAGTAATGAGAATCCACCAGGTGAACGGCAGTCAGCTGGAAAAGGAGGAAGAGACAGAGTGAAAGGCCTGGTGAAGCAGGAAACATCAGGGCCTATGTCTTTCCCCAAAGACTGGGGACTCCTGAGGACAGAGTGCAAGCCTTCCCCATCAGTGTCCTCCTGCTTCAGCTTCATTCTCATAGCGACACTCATTTCCTTCTGCCAGGAAATAAGGAGCATTTTTCCTTACAAGATGCCCTGTACTGTGCCTCCCGGTGGTCAACTGGCTCAATTCTGATCGCACCTGACTCTATTTCATTTACTTTTGCCCAGCAAGTCACAACAATCACCATACCGCTTTCTACATAATGCCTTCCACACTTCCAATAATCCCAAATTGGGTACTAGCACATCCATTCTGCAGATGAGAAAACTGAGGTTCAGAGAAAGAAACTGACTTACCCAGGTCCACACAGCGAGTCAGTGGCAGAGCCTGAATTCGAACTCACACCAGTTTTACTCCAAAGCAACTCGGCCCCTACCTCGCTGTGTGACATGGGGGCGTGGCATCTGTCCTCCCTGTCTCAGTTCCTCCATCTGCAAAAGGAGCCTGCTCGACCCAAGACGCACCCTGAGGTCCCACTGCGCCATCTGGGAGAAGATGCTGCGCAGGGCGCCGTGGTGCGTGCAGAGCTCCACCTGGCCCGGGCAGTCGAAGAGGAAGTAGTGGCCGCGGAGGGGATCTAGCTTGGCACGCAGCCAGTCCAGGTTGGCCTCCAGGTACTCCATGCAGTAGAGCAGGCCGCCGTTGGGCCCCAGCCGCAGCGCTTCCATCACGTCGCCCAGCCCCACCAGCTCGCCCACGTCCACGGCGCACTCGTAAGGCAGCCCCTCGTTGGCTGGGTCCAGGTTCACCACCGCCACGCGCCGGCCCAGCGCGCGCAGGAACTCACTCATGCCCAGGCAGTACGTGGTCTTCCCAGAGCCGGGCGGGCCGATTACCGCCTGCCCAAAGGCCGTGGTCGGGGCGGCCCCCGCCATGGGCGGCACGCTGGCCCGTGCGGGGCAGATAAGCTCGGCAGCGACACGAGCCGAAGGAGACGGGATCCCCGGAGTGCAGTTCGATGGGGGTCGACGTTGATCCCTGGAAGAAGTGCAGGTACCCGCGCACTGAAAGGGGACCAATGACCCGGTACTAACCGGACTAGCACCCGACTTCCGGACGACGTCGGAAACGGCGGGGCCCGGAGAGGAAGTCCCGCCCCCCTGACGTGGGCGCAACTTGGCGTCGGGGGGCGTGGCGACGCGCAGCATTTCTACCCGAGCCTGGGGTGGTCCCTGCGGGCGGCGCTGGGGTCTCGTGGGCGACTCCAACCCAGGTTTTCCCGACCGTCCCCCCGGCCTAAACTGGAAGAAAAAAGGCAAATCCAGTAGTGAACTTATTTATTCTCCCGTTAGGTCGCAGACTGGGGCCACCTCCCGCGGCCTTGCCGCTGCCTGTCCCAGCCAGTTAGGGGAGGAGGCAAGGAGCGCCCGCCCCAAGATCGTCTCTTCCAAGCACCACGAGTCCTTTCCTCTTCCAGGTCCATTCCATCCTCTTTCTGACCTTTATAGTGATACCCCGCCCCCACGACGAAGATTGTGCTGAGAACTTCAGTCAATACAGCTGTTCAAGGTACTGGGGGAGGCAACGTGGGCAAGCTCAAACCGGGGCTGGGGTTAGGAGACCAATGAGAGGTCATTAAGCCCTAACAGTAAAAGAGGACGTTAGGGAGCTTTGGGGAAAAATGCCCTTGAGGTAGAGAGCCAGAAGGCAAGTTCAGAATAAAGCACCTGAACATGCTGTACAGATTGCTGCTCCCCAAGTTCTTAAAGGCTGTGGTGGGAGATAAGGCCAAGGCAGAGAGCTGCCCCTGTGCAGTTATGAGTGATATAAGAGAGGCCCGGAAACTGTCACTCAGGCTCTGAAGGCTTGTCCAAGGCACAGCTGGAACTCCTCACAAAGGTCATATCTGGCCGAAACTTCATGCTGGTGGGTGGTTGGCGTCGCAGCAGTGACTCCCCCTGGTCTTGAGGTAGGGGCTCATCATAGATGGTGGAGATGAGCCCCAAGCCAGTTCCACGGGGCCTCTTCAGTTGCCCAAATGGCTGTAGCTTCTCTCCATGGTACCTGCATTAATGAGGGCTCACAGTGAGAGGGCTGCTCTCAAACTCTTTAGGTTGGGAAAGGGCAGAGAAGCAGCTCTTACATGGCTGGTTTGTTCCAAAGACAGAGCCTTTAAATATGGATCTTTGCTCTTCAGCCTCCTTATCTATTCAGTGACAGTGCCGGCAACCTGGGGTTTCACATACTGCTTTCATTTTAAATAGTACACAGAGTTTAGAAAAACTGTCACCATTCTGTGACTTACAAGCACTCCCTAACAGCAATCATCAAGTCCAAACTCCTCAGATCATGGGGTATGACTGTCCTAAAGATCAATGATCTTGTCAAGCCTTAGGGCTTGGTCTTAAAAAGGAAAAAAAAAAAAAAAAGTGCCAGACCTACGTTTTCCTTTTAATTCTGCTTTGAAATTCATCCCCTCGGATGGAAGAAGTTAGGGGGAAACCAGGATATAGACAAAAGGCTAGCTGGGTCCCCCATGGAAGTCCCTGGGTCATACTCACCCCAATCCACGCTTGCATCTTGGGTGCTGGCCATCACTATCCAGGGCCTCAGGCACCCCTGAACACTGGCTTCCCAGACCCTGGCCCTCAGCCCAGCCCTGCCGCTCCATCACCTTCCGTCCAATGCCCTGTGCAGGGAAGAGAGAAGACTCTAGAGTATAGGGTTCCTTGTTGGGGGTGGAGGGGAGGAGGAATGGGGACAGAGAAGGAAAACCGAGGGGTCAATGGGCTAGGCACAGTGCTCACCTTGGTGTGGCGCTCAAAGGTGCCCACTTGGCATCTGATCACAGAGCCGTCCTCCTGGCCGTCACGGAGTCTTCTTTCCAGACGCATTTGGACAGAGTCTCGGGCATCCTTGTCGCCACCATCTGAGGAAGTAGAACTCAGTTTGCAGAAGGGCCTCTCTCAGCAGAGAGCGGGGGAAAATAATCAGGTTTCTAGGACCTCCTCACAAGATTTACATATTTGTCTTTAGGGTTTTTGTTACTTTTTAAAAATGATTTTATTCA
The DNA here is from genome assembly GCF_022355385.1 of Mustela nigripes. Lineage (NCBI taxonomy): Eukaryota > Metazoa > Chordata > Mammalia > Carnivora > Mustelidae > Mustela > Mustela nigripes. The sequence goes on from NC_081570.1 coordinate 19,615,488, forward strand.
TTTATTTGACACAGAAAAAGAGATCACAAGTAGGCAGAGAGGCAGGCAGAGGGGGTGGAGGAAACAGGCTCCCCACTGAGCAGAGAGCCCGATGTGATGCGGGGCTTGATCCCAGGACCCTGAGATCATGACCTGAGCCAAAGGCGGAGGCTTAACCCACTGAGCCACCCAGGCGCCCCTTACTTTTTAAAAAAAATTTTATTTATTTAAGAAAGAACACAAGCAGGGGGAGGGGTAGAGGGAGAGGGACAAGAAGATTCCCTGCTGAGCAGGGAGCCCAGCTCAAGACTCGGTCCCAGGACCCTGGGATCATGACCTGAGCCGAAGGCAGGCATTCAAATGAGCCACCCAGAAGCCCCTGGTGTTTTATTATTTTATTATTATTTCTCATTAACTGGGAGCTCACCAAGAGTAGGAACCCTGGCTTTCCCATCTTACAGATGAGAAAACTGGTGCACAAAAGTTATAGAGCCAAAAGATGAAAAGTGGAATTAGAACCCAGATTGTCCCCTCCCACCGTCACCCCAGGTCATTTTATTTATTTATTTATTTGTTTGTTTATTTATTTATTTGTCAGAGAGAGAGAGAGAGCACAAGTAGGCAGAGTGGCAGACAGAGGCAGAGAGAGAAGCAGGCTCCCTGCTGGACTAGGAGCCTGATGCGGGACTTGATCCCAGGACCCTGGGATCATGACCTGAGCCAAAGGCAGCGGCTTAACCGACTGAGCCACCCAGGCATCCCGCCCAGGTCATTTTTGATTCCAGAATCTAAACTCTTAACCAGAGCCTGAGCTCCTGACCCACCCACTCTACCAGGGTCTGCCCATCAGAACCAGAGCACCCTGAGGGCTAACTCCACAGAAAAAAGAGAAAAAAAAAAGCTCTGCCCACAAGCAGCACTTAATGCACACAGGTGGAGATGTCTGAAGAGAGGAACCCTCTCAGTGGGCAGCCCCAAGGGAACTGGTCCTTTCTCAGCCTCTGCTCAGCAGGCCTGGTAAGTGTCAGTGCAAGGCCAGGGCACCAGTCCCCCATCCCTGTACTACAATCCCCGGCCCAGTACCTGTGTCGTAGTACACACTCATGTCCACGTCCCAGTCATCAGCGGTCTGTTCATCAAAGTCTGCAGATAAAAAGCATTAAACAGAGTAAGCAAAGGACTCACAGTTCTGTTGAGAGTTAAATCTAAACTTAGCCCTGTGTTCTAGAACTTGGAGCTTTTTGTTGATTTTTAAATCTCTGCTCTGGGGCGGGGGTCATTTTTTCTCCACTGATCCCCTGCCCCTAAAAAGGAATGATGGGTAAGCCTGTTCACTAGTCCTTTATCGGGCCTCACTGCCAGAAAACCCACCACATGGAATGGAGAACCCTGACTGAATGGATCAGGGATCAGCCAGCATTACCTCCTTCTTCCTCCTGCCAGAACTGAGCGTCTGTGTAGAACACCAGGCCAGAGCCGCCCTTCTCCCACTTGAGCTCAATCTCCTCCTCAAAGAGCCGCTCGGTGGTGCGCTCCTGCCCGGTCACGTCCTCGTGCAGTGCTTCGTGACGCTCCCACTCCTCACCCCGGTCATCATCCTGGGAGAAGGCAGGGAGAGGTGACCTGCCTGTCCAGCCTCCTGGCCTCAAGCGCGCAAGGGGGGCAGCTCAGAGCCCAGGAAGTCTGTGAGACAGGCGCTCAGCCCATTCTTCCAAATTTCTCTTAGAAGCAGTGCATATTTGGCCCCTGAGGCCTTGCCCAACACATTTCTCCATCCCTTGTGTCTCAGCATACCTGGCACTTTCCTCCAAGCCTGACTCCCTCTTAGCCTCTGTGCTTTCAGCCATGTTGTTCCTCCTGCTGGAAATAGCTTCTCTCCTTTCCCACTGCTTTCTCTTCTTCGCCTGGTAAACCCTCATCCTTCAAGTTCTGCAGTCCTACATGAAGCCACCACACCGAGGCCCACAGCATTCTTGCCGGCCTCCAAACTCTTCAGTTTGGAGGTAATTGGCAAGAACTGTTTAGGCCTCTGTACATTACATCATAAATAAAGAGGGGATAACAACTAATACCTATTGTCTACTGTGTGTTGGGCCCTTCTCATAACTTAGTTCCTTTGATCACCCCAACAACGCTGTGAGGTGAGTACCATCATTCCTGTTCTACAAATGAGGAGGCCTGGATTCACAGGAGTAAAGTGATTTGCCTACGGTGCTTCACCATGAGAGTGGCAGAGCCAGTGTTCAAACCCAGTTCTTCCTACCATACAGCCTTTCCTGATGCTGCTTCTTGCCTCTTTCAAGGCAGGAATTGGATCTTGGAATGTCTCTGGAATCCTGCACTAGCCTGTGCACAGCTGCTCATCTAGACTTGCAGAATGATAGGATGACTCCTGGCTTGAAATCTTGGGGGCCCCTGTCTAGTTAAAACTCCCAAGAGGCCTCAGGGATCACTGCTGCAGAGCAGGTGCTGGGGACCAGTCCAGATGTCTATACCAAGGATGTGGTACAGATGTTAGCAACTCTGGGCTGGCAACTCTGAAGACGTAGATGACTTTTTTTTTTTTTACCCAGAGTATGCACACCAAAAGGTTTCCCAAAAAAAGCACACCTTTCCTGGTTTTATGAATGAACAACTGAATTTGGAGAAAGAGGAAGAAGAAATGGCTATTTCATTAATAAAATTAGAGTGGAGGCTAGTGTCCAAGCCACAGACTCAGGGTCAGAAAATAGAGGTGACATCTCAGCCACATACTGAAAGCACACAGAGGTTAGACAAGCAGCAAAGGGGGCCAAGTTCACATCCCAGCTCTGCTTCTGCTTCCTTACATGACTTTTATCTCTTGGATCGCACATTTCCATCTATGAAAAGGACGCTCCTGGGGTACCTGGGTGACTCAGTGGGTTAAAGCCTCTGCCTTTGGCTCAGGTCATGATCCCAGGGTCCTGGGATCGAGCCCTGAGTTGGGCTCTCTGCTCAGCAGGGAGTCTGCTTCCTCCCTCTCTCTCTCTCTCTCTGCCTGCTTTTCTGCCTACTTGTGATCTCTACCAAATAAATAAATAAAATCTTTTTTTTTAAAAAAAGGATGCTCCTCACATTCCTTCTATGTGGAATGCAAAGTCGACCCCTTTGAGAATATTCTGATAAAAACTCTGGCCCCTCTCCTCGAAGAAGTGCATATTTGCAATACAAATGCAGTTTTATGTTCAATGTCAGGGAGTTCTAACTCTCTGGAACCCTCCTAAGAAGCCTGCACGTTTAGAACTATTGTAATATACAACTGAAGAGTGATAGTGTTAAAGCTTTAGTCTCTCCAAGCTGCCAGCAAAGACAGGGTAGCTCACTGTACTCACATCATCTGAGTGTGACTCTTCCTCCTCCTTTTCCCCTTCCTCCTCCGGCTCTCCATGGGAGCAGGCTGGTACGTCTGCTAGGCAAGTTCCCTGGGGTATTTCTTCGCCTTCAGCTGTATACACAAGCTCTTCCTGCTCCACAGTCTCAGAGTCCTCATACTTGAATGGTACATTGCCATAGCGCCGGGAAGAACCTGTCTTGGGGAACTGGAGCTGCAGTTGGGTGATGATCCTCGGTGGTAGGCGGCAGGCTCGAATTAACTCCAGAAAGACCCGCAGAGGAGTCCCCACGTTCCCATTGGGCATCAGCACTGGTGGGTTCAACTCTGGCAGTTGCCTCAGATCGGCCAGAGTGAAGGCTTCACTCTTAGCTTTCCGACTCTGCAGCTCCTTCCGGGTTTTGAAAGGAAAGGAGCCCAAACCTTGGAAAACAGAGGAAAGAAGAGCTCTTGAAACCTAGAAGCCTCCAGCAACACTTGAGCCAGAAATCTGTTTAACTGTTTTAGGCTAATGATCTTTCTCCCTTTCAGACTTCTCCAGAGTAACTTCCTCCATTCCCTGACCAAAGCCACCTAATAATTTCATGCCATTTCTCATCACCTCAGCGGAGCACACAAGTTTCTTTCAGATCTGGTTCCTGTTGACTTTTTGATTCTCAACTGCCACCAGCCCCACTCCCTGCACATTCTCATATCATGTGCTTCAACCACACCAAACAATTTAACATGCCCTGAAAGTTCCATGGACTTTCACATCTTTCTGTGTCTGCAAATGCCATTTACTTTAAACTTTTTTTTTTTTAAATATTTTATTTATTTATCTGACAGAGAGAGATCACAAGTAGGCAGAGAGGCAGACAGAGAGAGAGAGGAGGAAGCAGGCTCCCCGCAGAGCAGAGAGCCCGATGCGGGACTCGATCCCAGGACCCCGAGATCATGACCTGAGCCGAAGGCAGCCGCCCAACCCACTGAGCCACCCAGGCGCCCCTGCCATTTACTTTAAACACCGTTCCTTCCTACAAACTCCTGTTTCTCTTTCGGATCCAGGTGAAAAGCCACATTTCCTGATCCCTCTAGATCAGTTTCTCCCTTCCCTTTCATCCCTCAACACTTGGTAATAAAGAGCATAGGCTCTGGAACAATATGCCTAGGTTTGTACTGTGACTCTGCCACTTCCTAGCTCTGTAACCTTGGGCAGGTAACATAATTTCAGTACCCTTCAGTATCATCACCTATAAAATGGGTAACAACAACTTCGACTTTATAGGATTGCCGCAAGAAGTCAATAAGAAAATGAAAGGCTTAGAACAGTGCCTAGTAAGTACACAGGAAGTGCTCAGTAAATGTTAGCAATTAGAATGGCATCTCTGTGACAATTACCTTTTTACAAATCTGTCTTCCTCTCTGAATCCTGAGCACACACTGTGTCTAACTGTTCTCTGCACAGTTGCTACAGTCACACCAAGTGTAGCATATAAGCTTGATTTGTTGAATGAATGAATTAGAGGACTCCTAAGTGTTTTCTGTTACCCCATCAGTGATTTCCCATGAAAATGGGAGTGTCCAGAGACAAGAGATTGTCTTTTCATTTGTGTCTTCTCAAGACAGGGCTGGATAGGAAGCAACGAAGAATACAATAAAGACAGAAAATAAGGGATGCCTGGGTGCCTAAGTCAGTTAAGCGTCTGCCTTCGGTTAGGGTTGTGATCTTGGGGTTCTGGGGTCAAGGCCCGCATCGCCTCCTTGCTTGGCGGGGAGCCTGCTTCTCTCTCTGCCTGCCACTCCCCCTGCTTGAGCGCGCGCGCGCTCTCTGACAAAGTCTTTTGATAAATGACAGTAAGAGGATTAGAAACCTCATTTCCTTTTCTTCCTTCCGTGTCAGCGGAGTATCAACCTCTCAGATAAAGGGTCTCAGAAGTAATTTAATAAATTGGAAAATGAAGAATCATCCCATTAGACCTCTTACCGTTCTTTCCCCTGTAAGTTAGACTAACATGCAGTTGAGTCTGAGGCTGTCCAGAAATGACCTAAACTCTTAATTTAAAAGTCTGATAATCAGAGACCTGACTTATCCCCGTCATCCTTCAAGAAAGGTGTCTCTGTTTCAGGGCCGGTAGGCTCAGCCTATTATCTTTCCCACGCGTACCTGATGCCTCAGTAGGTAACCGCAGTCTGCGGATCAAACAACGACCCGGCAGCCAAGTTCCCTGAGAATCCAGCCACCGGCGGCCCGAGTACATGCGAAGAAGCTGCTGAGCTTGAGTTGCCCCCCGTACCGAGATGACGCAGCAGCAAGTGCGGGTCTGGGCGGGAGCACAGTCCGGAGTGGAGAGAGCGTGGGCATCGGTGACCGAACTCTGGGCGAGAACCTGGCCGACAGGAGTTAGAGCAGACTCGGGAGGAGCCTGGGAAGGACCCCGCTCAGGCCTATGTCGGTAGTGGAAACACAGGAAGCCACAGCCGCGCTGTTCCCGGAACTGGCTAAAGTAGCTCCGGAGATGGGCCGAGCGCAAACACGCGGGAATACCGCTCACTATTAAGTAGATTGTCGCCTCCTCCTCCGCCTCGCTGGGCACCGCCATCTTGGACTGTCACATGATCGGCTGGAACTAATTATCGCGAGAATACGACAAGCGGCGCTGTGATCTCTTCTGTAGGATGTTGAGTAACCCGTGATTAGTTGGGCGGGTGGTGGTCGAAGAGCAGATAAGTTTTGGGGTGGGTCGTTCGGTTCGCTCTCCGACAGGGAGAAGGCAACGATGATGAGAACACTCACCTGAGAAATGGGTTTACAGATCTCTTTCGTAAGGCGTTAGTGATGATAAAATCAGAAGCCTGCGGGAGAGGCAGTTTTTTGTTTTTGTTTTTAATTTATTTATTTGACAGACATAGATCACAAATAGACAGAGAGGCAGAGAAAGAGAAGCAGGCTTCCCGCTGAGCACAGAGCCCCATGCGGGGCTCGATCCCAGGATGCTGGGATCATGACCTGAGCCGAAGGCAGAGGCTTTAACCCACTGAGCCACCCAGGCGCCCCGAGGCAGTTTTTTTTTTAAAGGTTTTTGTTTATTGGGGATTTCCCACACCGAATCTCAGCTTTCTCCGCTCAGAGCCTGTTGAGTTGTTCATCCATTTATTCTCCCAAAGCATATTCATGCCTTCCCACAAATCTCTAAGGAAAAGATAATCCTATTGAAAAGTGGACCGAAGACACTTCACAGAAAAGAGCCTCAATCTCCTTGGTAATAAATGAAATGCAGTGAGACCCACTTAACCTACATCAGACTGGCGAAAAATTGTAAATCCTCAAGTGTCTCTGACAGTGTAGAACAACTAGATCTCCCGTATACTGTTGTGGAGTGTAAGCTAGAACAAACACTCTGGAAAAGAATTTGATATTACCCGGTAGAAGTGAATCTACCCACATCCACTGACCCAGCAATTCCACTACTATGTATATACTTAAAAGAAATTCTTGCATATATCTCTGTATTGGCAATATTAAATTTCTCGCTGCCCTGTGATATGGGGGAAGAGCGAAGGTTTAGAAACTCCATCCCACCCTTTTGTGTTCGGGAACACAGCTTACAGCAAAGAAACACGCTCCTTTATATGACTTAGATAAAACTCATGGGTGCCCCCTTGTTTACCTATGTCAAGGCTAGCAACAGACTCCAAATTCCAGTTCTTTGCCTTGTAAACGCTTAGATGAACTGCTTGTCCCCACTGATCAATCAGAGCAAAATGCACTTTGGTTAAGCTTTTCTCCTTCCCCTAGGTCCCTGAACTTTGCCTCCCCTACCCACCCCCCAAGTTTGAGCCAGCACACAACCCCTCCTGAGAATAGGCTGGCTTCAGGGTAAAACATTTTCTGATCTACTGTCCTGTCGTGCCACTCCTGGTCATCCCACTTCCTCACATCCCGTTTTTTTCTAGCCTTGTTTACTCTTCTTATGAATGATGGACTCCTTTTGCTGAACCCTTGAAGGTGCAGGTAGTTCTCACAGTCCCATTGCAAGAGCTTCTTTCTCCCTTGCAATAGTTCCTTTCCTCTCTTGCAATAATCATTTAAAATGAAGTCTCTCTTTACATATGAATATTTGTAGCTAAATTGTTCGCAAGAGCAAAAAATCAGCATTTAGTACTGTTCAGCAGGTATATAATGTTGAGGGAAACTAAGTCAGAAAATGGGATTTATTTATATGATAAGTTCAAAAATACAAACAAAAGTGTTTCTTGGGGATACTTAAGTAAGTATGCATTAAAATCATAAAGAGCGGCCCCTGGATGGCTCAGTTGTTAAGCATCTGCCTTCCGCTCAGTTCATGATCCTTGGGTCCTGGGATGGAGCAGCACATGGGCCTCCCTGCTCGGCCGGAAGCCTGCTTCTCCTTCTCCCACTACCCCTGCTGTGTTCCTGCTCTCGCTCCTCTCTTTCTGTCAAATAAATAAAATATTTTTTAAAAATAATAAAATAAAATCATAAAGAAAAGTAAGGAAATGATTAACCCCAAATTCAGGGTAATCATTACCTTTGGGAGGAGGTGATAGATTTAGAAAAGGACTTCAGGGCGCCTGGGTGGCTCAGTGGTTAGGCCGCTGCCTTCGGCTCAGGTCATGATCTCAGGGTCCTGGGATCGAGTCCCACATCGGGCTCTCTGCTCAGCAGGGAGCCTGCTTCCTCCTCTCTCTCTCTCTCTGCCTGCCTCTCTGCCTACTTGTGATTTCTCTCTGTCAAATAAATAAATAAAATCTTTAAAAAAAAAAAAAAAAAAAAGAAAAGGACTTCAAAGTTGATGGGACATGATGAGGGTTCATTGTACTGTTATTCTTTACACTTAATATGTTTTATAAATGTTATTTTCTCTTACTCAATTTTAATGAAACATCTTAAAAGGGAAAATCACTCATTTCCAAAAACAATAAAGCAAGTGTTCGTTTGGTGTTGATCACATATATACACCCATTTGAGAAAGAAAAAAATAAAAACTGTTTTAATGAAAGTCTGGGTATTTGCATATAGGATTGTTATACATATCTAGATTTTAAAATCTGCTGAGGCAAGTGTAAATTGGCACAACCACTTTGGAAAATTTGGCAAGATCTACTTAAGTTGAGCATACCTTCTATGACCTGGTAATTCCAGTTCTTGTTATATAACAACATATCTGGAAACATCTGTGTGCCAAAAGATGTGCAGGAATAATCCTAACAATATTATTTGATTAGCCAAACAGTCATCGGCACTATCTTGGGTAAATGAATTGTGATGTAATGAGATACTTTATAGCAATGAAAATGAATAGGTGAGAATGAATCTGATACAACATTAAGTGAAAGACAAACACAAAAGAGTTCATGCTCGGGACGCCTGGGTGGCTCAGTTGGTTAAGCAGCTGCTCAGGTCATGATCCCAGCGTCCTGGGATCAAGTCCCGCATCGGGTTCCTTGCTCGGCAGGGAGCCTGCTTCTCCCTCTGCCTCTGCCTGCCATTCTGTCTGCCTGTGCTTGCTCTCTCCCCTTCTCTCTCTCTGATAAATAAATAAAATCTTAAAAAAAAAGAGTTCATGCTCTATATGATTCCATTTATATAAAGTTTAAGACAAATAATCTTACTTATGTTGGAAATCAGGGATAGTGATACCATTTCAGGAGGAAGGAGAGGGTGGTGATGGGGAGCGTTTCTAAAGCTCTATTTCTTGAGCTGGGTGGTGGTTACGGCCAGGTGTTCATTTTGTGATAACTCATTAAGCTGTACATGTATGATTTGTGTGCTTTTCTGTTCATCATACAGAAAAGGTTGAATTAAAACTATATTTTGAAAAATCTGAAAATAGAAAAATAAGTGTTTTACAGCACACAAGTTGTGTGCTCTGGAAAAGCTGTTAGCTGACCCAAGAAGTTATGCACTTAGGGTTCCACACAATTGCCATTTGTGGGCCTAAATTTCCAGAACCTTGCACTGATACTCGATATGGAGGAGACACAGAAAATCGCCATTGATTTTGAATGATTACTCCTGGCACCAATGTGGGGATGTGCCACTGGGTGTGGCTGGGGATTGTTAGCTGGTTATTGTTTGGTATGACCTTGAATGACCCACCAGGATTGAGTGATTCCCCTGGTTAACCCCGATTCCCCTGAGACCTTAGCCTTGTTGCCTCCAGCAGCTTCACTGGGCTGGCCTTTCTCTGTGGCCTTGTTCTGGGACATGGTGCCTGTCTGCCTTTCCAGGCCCATCTCTTGCTGCTCTGAGCCCAAGTTACCCCAGGCCATTTGCAGTTAGCTGAACACCCTTGCTCTCTGTCACCTCGGTGTTTTTGCACCTCTCATTCCCTCTTTGTGGAATGCCCCTCCCTTGGTTGCCTGGCGAACCTCTATTCATTCTCTTTAGCTCAGAGCAGTCACCATGGGCTGAAGCATTCTTCCCACCTCCAGGCAGATTTAATCGTTCCCTCTTCTGAGCTCCTGCTGCTCTCTAAACATCTCTCTATCATGGTTCAGATTTCTCGGGGTTGCACTTAATTCTGTATCTCTCTCTGCCACAGCAGGATGTTCAGTGAAGGCAGAAGCTAAATCTTGGTATTTTGAGCCTCTTAGCATCTAGCACAGGGTCTGGTACGAGTCGTCATCAAGAGAGATGTTGAATGATGGCATGAATGGATGGATGGATGGATAGATGGTAGGTGTGGCTTTTTGCTGACATCAGAGGTTCTAGGAAACCCAAAGGCAGGGTGTCTTGGCCAACGTACCCTGACTCCTTATTAAGCAGTCGATGATTCAGCTAATGAAGGTAGGGATAATGGTGATAATAAAATGATACCCAAAGCTGAACCCTCTCCTGATTCCTAGGGAGTCATCCCTGACTGGACCTGAGGACAGGGATCATGGCTGAGAGGGCAGATGGTCAGTAAGCAGTGGCTGAGGTGGATCCAGACAGCCTGATCCTGGCTGTGGCTCATGTCAGCCTGTGCTGGTGAGCCTGGTCTCCACAGTCACACAAGTCTGAGTTCAAATCTCAGCACAGGTAGTGATTGGTCCAAACACTGAGTAAGTTGCATACACTGTCAGAGCCTGTTTCCTTCTCTACCCTCTCTGGCTGATGAGGCACGGTTCCCACTTCTAAGCTGCTTTTAATGGAGACACAGTCCCCCACTTTTGTCTCATGGAGAAAGCATCCATTTTCTTATTGTATTATAACTCTCTCTTTAGTTTTGCTAGATTTGTCTTGATCTTCCTTGCAGAAGGTTTGGCTAGGGCACAGGGCACAGGAGATACAGATGAGAAGCAGAAGTGTAGCTCCCCAACCACGTGAAGGGGACAGGGGAGACGTTTGCAAAGAAGCAAGGCAGTGCTAATCAGGGAAGCTCTTGAGATGATAGAAACATTAGATAAGTTGAGGGGAAATGCTGGGGTGGGTAGTGGAGAGGAGCACTTTCTAGTGGCTGTTCAAGGTAGGCGGAGGGAGGGGGTGAGGGGCAGGAAGATTCAGCTTCAGGTTCAGAGAGGTGCAACAGTACACTGATGGGGGCGGTTAGTAAAGGAACATAAAAGAATGGCCTGAACCCCCCGAATCCTCTGGATTTGGCTCCTTTGGAGAGACAAGGCAGCTGCTCTTGGAAGAGTTCCCACCTGCATCTGCGTGGTGAGATGGGCAGTGTGTGTCCAAGTGCTGGCAAGGGCAGGCAGGGAGAGGGGCATAGGGGCTTGAGCTCTGAGTCTGGGAGTGCTGGCGGAAGGTTAGGGAGCTGAAGACAGCAAGGCCTGCTCTGGGCTTTAAAGGATGCTTCTATTTGGGACTTTGATTAGGTCCTGGCTTGGGGGAGCTGTTGAACAGGGGATGACCTGTCTGAGAGGAAGGTAGACGTTGGGGTCACCATGGGGCAAGGGGGTGATTGGTTAGTTGAGGCCCCAAATACCAAGCAGAGAAGTGTGGTCTGGATTAGCAGGCTCTGGGTAGACCCTGAAGATGTGGAGACATTGGTCGGCTTACATTGGGGGCCCCTTTTCTTTCTCTTGTGACATACAGAAAATGGAGAACATGCCCCAGTATGAAGGTGTCCCCATATTGTGTGCCCCGCCCTTGGGCATAGGGATGAGTGTGTGAACATCTGGCTTCCGTGCGGGTGTCTATTGTCATGTGTGTGGGTCTGCTGTCTGTCACTGAGTGCGTGTATCTTGGCTGTGCATTTCCATGCTGCGTGTGGGTGGATGGTGGGTCTTTTTTATGGGTCTTTGTAAGTGTGTCTGACTTGTATGTCTTGGTGTGTGTGTGTGTGTGTGTGTGTGCGTGTGTGTAGGATGGAGAGAGAGAGAGTTGTAGGTCTGAGTTGTGTGTGTGTGGTGTGAGCTGTATGTTTCTGTCACTCTGGTGTCTGAGTGGTGAGTGGCTGATTGGGTAAGGGACAGGGGTGCCCTTGCTGCTGGCACGAGGGCATTGTCCTATCCTGGGGGCCTTCAGAAGAGTCCTGAATGACAACTCTTCGACTGTTGTCCCTGAGTGAATGACCTCGCACTGAGCAATAATTAACTTGGCCCCATGAAGAGGATCCAAACTGGTGGTGACGGGGGTGGGACTGGTATGGGCAGGGGCCTTGCTGCTAAAGAAAGGAGGGGTCGTACAAGGGGGTCCTGTAGGCATGCGCGTTGTTATCATTCCCTCCTACCAGCAGGTCAGTCACCCCAACCTGGGTGATACTCAAAATCTTTAACCAACAAGGAGGCGCAGACATTGACCTGTCAGAACAGACACAAGCCACACAGTGAATGGAGCAGTTCTGGAGGCCACCGAGATGCCAGACACCACATCTCTGGTTGCTGGCCAATGAGGTTGGATTCCAGGAGAAGGACTGGGACAGAGGGGTCATGGAAGGGGGAACTCAGGAGGGCTCAGGGCCATAGCTGTGAATCAAGTGCCATGGAAGAGTCTCAGACTTTAACAGCTAAGGTGGCAGCTAAACTTTGGGAGGCCTTGACCTCCACGCAGCTGCACCAGGCCAGCCCTGAGTGTCCTTGCTCCTGCCATTGAGACAGAGTGGACTGTCTTCTTCGGTCACCTGCAGGAATGGGGATGTGAAGGATCCCAAACTGCAGAAATTCCAGTGACCTTGCCTGTTTCAATATGGGAATGGGCTGCTTCGTATTTCTTACTGGCTGTGATCTGACTCTGTTGAGGAGAGAGGGAGCCTGCAGGGGTCAAAAGCCAAGGGAGGGTTCACTGGGGGACTTGGAGATAGGGAAATGACACCCCCCAAAGATAAAGGCAAGGAAGTTAGGAGGCCTGAACTGATCCTCTGCCCTGGATTCAGACCTGTGCAAAATAAATCTCATTCCCCCAAATGGAATAATCCTCCCACTCTGAAAAACGAATATCCCAGTTCCCTGAAGCCTGGCTCCAGTGCTCCTTATGGCTCTTTCCTCTCAAACTCCTTCTGATAGGGGCGGGGTGGACCGTGGAGGTGGGACAGTCCCTTCCACATGTACAAATTACAGGGTCAGGCTCCAAGGGTGTCATGCCTTTTATTACAAAAACCAATAACTTAAATCACTTCTGTACAAAGTCAGTAGGACTCTTGTCCCAGTGAGTAATCTAAGCTTCCATCCCCATCTCAGGAGAGGTCAGGAGTCTTGGCCCAGAAGCTCTGAGGACCACTAAGGGATGGCCAGACAGCTGGAGCACCATGTCAAACCAAGAAAGGCCAAGAGGGGTTGTGGTGAGGGAGGGGCCCCAGAGCCCATCTTGTTGGGCCACAGCCAGCTTATTCCAGGGGAGCTGAAGCCTGCCTATACAGACTGCCCCCCATCCCGGGAGCACTGGGTCACCCCTGGGAACATCTAGCCCAAGTCAGGGCTGCCAGCCTCTGCCCCACCTACACTTGATCTCAGCCTGGGCTGGAATAGGTTGACTCAGCAAAAGCATGTCCTCAAGGAGGCCAGCGATGTCAATGTCTCCAATGATCGGGCGGAAGAAGAGGTCCCCAAGCAGGCTGGGTGAGATGGACTTGAGGGTGGAGGCTGTGAGGAGGGCACGGGCCAAGCGGCCTTGGCCAGCGGGGCAGCAGGGCTCCAGAACCTCCCACAGTGCATGGTGAGCCTCTTGCTGCAGGTGTCCGATGTGGGAGGAGGCATGGAGGCCTGGCACGTCTGTGGGCAGAGAGGGGGAAGAGGGCGGCTGAGTACCCCACTCCCAGGCAGCAGTACTGGCCCAAGACCTGAGGTCACTGGTTTTGTCTTTGAGGCCCCATTACTACCTCTTCCATTTATTTATTTATTTATTGGTCCTTCTATGGGGCAGCCCAGAGTAATGGTTAAGAGCCAGGCTGCCTTTTTGAATCCTATGCTGTTACTTATTAGCTGCATGACCTCAGATAAATTAATATCTGTTCCTCGGTTTCCTCATCTGTAAAATGGGGATAATAACACCTATCTCCTAGGCATGTTAGGAAGTTTAAATCAGCAAAACCCTTTTAACTGGGCCTAGCATATGGTGAATGTAATATGAATATTCATCCCTATCACTAGTATTTGTTACTATAGTTTATATATTCCATGAGGTCTTTTTGGTGAGGAATTTTCATCTTACATTTTCATTCTTCTCTATGGGGTCTTTCTGAACCCACAGAGTTTTACCTGTGACTGAGGCACAGCTGTGTCTGCCCACCTTCCCGGAGGGTCAAGGGCAAGTTTCTTAAGCAGAGTGGCAAGGACCAGCCTCTGGAGTGAATAAACCTGAATTCCCACCCCTGCGTTGGTTCTACGAGGCTGTGTGACCTTCAGCAATTCACTTAACCTCTCTGAGCCTCTTTTGTCGGTGACTTTCAGCGATAATGAGGACCCAAAGAGATAATAGGTGTCAAGCCCTCAGAAGGTGCCTTCCCTGGCTGGGCCCCCATCCAGGAGTGTCTGGAAGCTCACCAGGATTGAAGAGGATGGTCTCTTTCAGGAAGGCATATTCCTTGGGGCCCAGCTCCAGGCTCCAGAAGGACTCCAGGCAGCCCCGAAGCCACTGCACCGCTGCCAGTGAGGGTTGGGGCCGATCCGGCAGCTGGCCGCCGCCTGTGCTGCTACTGGGCTCCTCCAGCAAGATCTTCTTGAGTATGCTGGGGACCGGGGCCTCGGCCACCTCAAAAGTCACGGTGTCTTGGGCCAACCCCAGCAGGAAGAGGGGGCCCCAGCAGCCCCGCAGCAGCCGCTGCTGATCCTGAGGGGGCAGCTGGCAGAAGGCCGGCAGATTCCTGAGGAAGCCTACTGTCCTGGCCAGAACATCCAAGGCCTCCCGGCAGGTGCGATGCGGAGCGCACAGCCGGACCGGCCGATGCTGTCTGCACAGGCAGTGACTCCGAGCCGGGGGCACAGAGGGCCTAGCCCTGAGGCTAGGGCTCAGAAGCGCGTACAGAATGGTTGGGCGGCCTGCAGCACCCTGGCATGGGCAGGTCCCTGGCTGGCTGGAGCTCATGGTTGAGGAGCTGCTCTTCCTTCCTCCTGGCCCTCCCGCCCTCTGCTCTGCCCCACTGGGTGCTATATATATCCCCAGTGGGAGGGACGGTGGAGTGGAGGGGATGGCCTGACAACCTTGACTCCAGAAGTCATGTTCATTGAAAAAAAAAAAAAATCCTGCACCGGCCTGCAGGATTGGTGGGGAAGTGGCAGGGGAGGAGGTTTTGGGAGTTCCACGTGGCGCTGATACTGCCTCAGTCAATGAAGCACCCTGTGCAGGACACAGGGCCACCTGCCCGCCCGCCGCGCTGCCCCTTATCGGATGACTCAAGTGAATAAACAGGGTCATTAACCCGGGCTGTACCAGGGCACCAAGGCCTCAGGAGCACAATCAGCAGGTGGCCATCGCAGGTGTCCCTACTGGTGCCTGCAGGACTCTCACTAAGCTTGGAAGCCAGCCCCGGAGCTGGACGAACCTTGAATGCAAGGCCCAACCTGGAAGTGCCTTATCACTGACTTGTTTGCCTAACCTTGGGGCTTTGCTCCTGTTGTTGGTAAGGAACAGGCTATGGGGAAGGGAGCCAGGACCCCAGGGGGCTGGGAGGACTTTGCCCACTGTGCAGGCTAGGAGGCCTCCCTCCCCTGACTGCAGTTCTGGGGGCCCTGCAGAAATAAGTCCTTAAGAACTCTCTCTCCTCAGCTTGGATTCCGAAAGTTCCTGAGAGGCTGTATCTGCTGAGAAGTCCTAGCAGAATGCTAATGAAGAACGGCTGCTATTTACTGAGCACCTGCTGTATGCCCTTCCCGTTCTAATCCTTAGAGCTTCCCCAGGAGGCAAGATTCTTACTTTTTGAAACTCAAAGAGGTGAAGTGACTTGCCCAAGGTCACACCACTAAGAAAGACCAGAGCCCAGATCTGTCTGACTCTAAAGTCCTTGCTTGTTCCCCTAGACCCACTGGCCCAGTGGTGCAGCCCAAGCTGTGTGACCTTAGTTTCCCAGAGCTAGTGGCCACCTGGGTCCCCACCTTGAAGCTGCCTGGTCTACAGACGTTGCCTACTTATCATCTGGGCAGACATGTTGCGCTGCCGCCAGCCACATGGCAAATCTGTCCTGGGCGTCTGTCTCTGGATGGTGGGGCATGGGGTGTGAGAGAGGGTGGGAAGGTCCTCGGCTGTGTCGTGTCCGTGGACCTTGGCAAGCCCAGCTTGGCAAGCCTTCTGCTAGCACACTGTCGGGCAGCCATCACCACCCTTGGCACTGGCTCCTGGCTCTATCATTTTCCAGGTGTGTGACCTTGGGCTGATCCCTGTGGGCCTCAGGTGCTTCATCTGGGACAATAACAAAATGAGGTCTTGGACTTGAAATGCCAAGCAGTCTCTGGCATAGGGTGAGAGGACTTTCCTCCTCCCTCTCCTCTGCCCGAGGGAACCAAGACCCAGCAGACAAACACGTGTGCATCTTTCATTCGATTGTGAGTGATCTTAATCCTTTCACTTTCGAAGTTCCTCTCGTATCCTTTTATCTCCCTGAGTCTTTGGAGTTCCCTCCACGGAGACTCTGGAGTCATACTGCCTGGGTTCTAATTCTGCTTTATCACTTAATGACCATTGGACAAGTCACTTTATATTTCTGTGCCTCAGTTCCCTCATCTTCAAAAGGCACAAAAAAGGCCAATAGTGGAGAGCAGTTTTATGGGGCCTGACACTTATACAATTTGGCGGTTCTCTCTTCAGGAATAGAAAATCAGGAATGAAAGTGAATATTTAAAATGAGATAATTGAGGCAGGGGCCACCTGGCTAGTTCAGTTGGTAGAGCAGGTTCATTCTTGATCTTGGGGCAGAGAGTTCAAGCTGCACGTTGGGTGTTGAGATTACTTAAAAATAAAAAAAAAAAATCTTTTTAAAAAAAAGATTATTTATTTATTTATTTGGCAGAGAGAGAGAGACCACAAGTAGGCAGAGAGGCAGGCAGAGAGAGAGGAGGATGCAGGCTCCCCGCCAAGCAGAGAGCCCGATGCGGGACTTGATCCCAAGACCCTGAGATCATGACCTGAGCCAAAGGCAGAGGCTTAACCCACTGAGCCACCCAGGTGCCCCTAAAAAAAAAATCTTTAAAATAACATAGGGGCACCTGGATGGGTCAGTTGGTTAAACATCTGCCTTCGGCTCAGGTCATGATCCCAGGGTCCTGGGATCAAATCCTGAGACTGGCTCCCTGCTTAGTGGGGAGCCTGTTCTTCCTCTCTGTCTGCTGCTCTGCTTACTTGTGCTCTCCTCTCTGTCAAGTAAATAAATAAAACCTTTAAAAATAAAGAAAATAAAATGACCAAACAAATCATGACCAATCACAAACTAAAATAAGCTGACTGAAAATCAAAATACTTTGATTAATTATTGATGATATTTGCCTATTTGTTTTAGCTGCGCGTTTTTGCTTGCCTCTTCACATGAGATTTATTTTGAAACCATCACAAACACAGAAAGGTTGCAAGTACAGTACAGGGAATTTTTTTCAACTTGAACCATTTAAGAGTAAATTGTCAACCCGCTGCCCATTGCTTTCAAATACTTGAGTGTATAATTCCTGCTTTTTTTTTTTAAAGATTTTATTTATTTATTTGACAGAGAGAAATCACAAGTAGATGGAGAGGCAGGCAGAGAGAGAGAGGGAAGCAGGCTCCCCGCTGAGCAGAGAGCCAGATGCGGAACTCGATCCCAGGACCCTGAGATCACGACCCGAGCTGAAGGCAGCGGCTCAACCCACGGAGCCACCCAGGCGCCCCTATAATTCCTGCTTTTAAGAACATTCCTCTACAGGGTGCCTGGGTGGCTCCGTGGGTTAAGCCTCTGCCTTCGGCTCAGGTCATAATCTCTGGGTCCTGGGATCCAGCCCCCAATCAGGCTCTCTGCTCAGCGGGGAGCCTGCTTCCCCCTCTCTCTCTGCCTGCCTCTCTGTCTACTTGTGATCTCTGTCTCTGTCTCTGTCTCTCTCTCTCTGTCAAATAAATAAATAAAATTTTAAAACTTTAAAAAAATATTTATTTATTTATTTATTTATTTATTTATTCGGAGGGTGGCGGAGAGAATCTTCAGGCAGACTCTCTGCGGCGAGTAGAGGGCCTCCCCCCTCTGTGGGGCTTGATCTCACTACCCATGGGATCATGACCTGAGTTGATACCAAGAGCCAGAGGCTTACCGACTCAGCCCCCCAGGTGCTCCTTTTTTTGTTTTTTTCTTTTTAAACATCTTATTTATTTGAGAGAGAGAGAAAGTGGGTGGGGGAAGAGCAGAGGTGAGGGACAAGCCGACTCTGCACTGTGTGGAGCCCAACACAGGGCTTGATCTCATGACCGTGAGCTCCTGACCTGAGCTGAAATCAAGAGTCAGATGCTCAACCGATGAGCCACCCAGGCGCCCCACTGTTGTGTTCTTTTTGATACATTTTATTAGGTAGCACGTATTTCCATCTGTCCCGTGTTTCACTTTGGTCACTTGATGTCTGCCAGGCTTCTCCACTTACTTACTCTTTTCCCTTTATAAGGAACTGGTAGTTTGTGAGGAGGTATTTTGAAACTATGCAGATATACCTTTTTAAAAAAAAATATTTTATTTATTTTGATAGGGAGAAACAGTGAGAGAGGGAACACACGGAGGAGGAGTGGGAGAGGGAGAAGCAGGCTTCCTGTTGAGACGTGAGCTTGATGCAGGCCTTGATCCCAGGACCCTGGGATCACAGCCCAAGTCAAAGGCAGACACTTAAGGACTGAGCCACCCAGGCATCCCTGGGTATACCGTTTCCTAGTTTGAATGTATTATTTATTTATTATTTTTCAAAGATTTTATTTGTTTGAGTGAGCTATCGAGAGAACATGAACAGGGAGAGGAGCAGAGGGAGAGGGAGAAGCAGACTCCCCACTGGGCAGGGAGCCCATGTGGGGAGGGATCCTGGGACCCTGGGATCACAACCTGAGCCAAAGGCAGATGCTTAACCAACTGAGCCACCCAGGCACCCCTATATGTGTGCATTTAGTTATGAACTCATGTTCTCCTCTTTTGTTTAATAGCTTGTAATCTATTATTATCATTATTTTTTAATGCTCAGATTGTCACAGATTAGTCCAATGGGAGCTTCTTTAAGCTGGAGTCTGTCCCTTTGACATGCCCCATTATTCTGTGACTATTTTTTGTTTTCTGATAGAAGAAGATACCTCTTGGGGCGCCTGGGTGGCTCAGTGGGTTGGGCCTCTGCCTTCGGCTCGGGTCATGATCCCGGGGTCCTGGGATCGCCCCGCATCAGGCTTTCTGCTCAGCGGGGAGCCTGCTTCCCCCTCTCTCTCTGCCTGCTGCTCTGCCTACTTGTGATCTATGTCTGTCAAATAAATAAATAAAATCTTAAAAAAAAAGAAGAAGATACCTCTTTTCAAGCCCCTAGAATCGACCAGTACTCCAAGAATCTCTGATTCAATTTTTAATGGAGTGGAATATTATTTAAAAACCTACTCACTGTTATGAAGGTGTCACGCTTCCCAGGCCCTTCCAGAGCTAAGGAGTCTAAACACACACACACACAATTTACAGTTATATTTTTTTGAAATATTTTATTTATTTATTTGGTGAGAGAGAGAGAGGGAGAATGCACACAAGCAGGGGGGAGTGGGAGACAAAGAGAGAAGCAGGCTCCTTGCTCACGCGGGACTCGATCCCAGGACCTCTGGATCATGACCTGAGCTGAAGGCAGATGCTTAACCGATTGAGGCACCCAGGCATGCCCTCAGTTATATTTATTTCTATATCTATTTATACATACTAAAAATTTTTTTAGTTCAGACTGTCACCTGAAATTCTAATCCATATGCGGGGGTTCATTCTAGGTACCCCCCTTCTATATTTATACCTCCCTTCCTCAACACCAAGAAATCTGGCTTCCATTATTCTGAATTCCTTCACTTTTTGGATCAACCCCTATTTCTAACCAATCTCCCATCTTTGCCACGACCCCATCCCCTATGAAATGCCCTCCTCACCCCACTTGGGCTCTAATACCTTGTGTCAGGATGCCCCCTCCCACTCAGGGACACCTTCTTCACTTTGCTGGACCCCATGCCATGTGGACACCCTCTTTACCCTGCTGGGGCTCTGACTTTTGCTCTGGGCCACAGTGGCTCCCTCCCCCTCGGTCACATGCTTCCCTCCTGTTCTGCTCTGCTTAATCGTTTTAGGACTGAAATTTTCAGGACAAGAAGGAAGGTGAAGAAGTAAAATTGTCCATGAATCTTAAAGTAAAATTCTCCAGTGAAAATGGAGAGGTGATTCCGTCTTTCCTCTTGCATGGTTGATCAAAAACAAGTTTTAGGAGCACCTGGGTGGCTCAGTCAGTTAATCGACCGACTCTTGGTTTCTGCTCAGGTCATGATCTCAGGGTCCTAGGATTGAGCTCTGCATCAGGTTCCATGCTTAGCAGGGAGTCTGCTTGTGGATTCTCTCTCCCGCTCCCTCTACCCTTCTTCCGAGATCAGACGAGATCGGGCGCGTTCAGGGTGGTATGGCCGTAGACACCCCTCTACCCTTCTCCCCGCTTGCATGTGCTGTCTCTCTCTCACTCTGTCTTAAGTAAATAAATACATCTTTTTTAAAAAACCATGTTTTCTTCTCTCTCTCTCTCTCTTTTTCTTTAGTAATGGATAAACATCTTTTCTTCTTGATAGCCAGGATATGTAAACATGCCATTTCACACATAGATGTTTCTGATACTTGTAGTAGTGCTTAGAGGTGTGTAGTCGGAATTTTGATAAATTCTACTTTGTGTAATTACTATCAAAAAAGAAAGATATGCATGGAGTATTTGTAATTGCGTAGGCTGCATATTCCTTATAGGAGAGAACTTCCTTCCTGAGTTGGCGTCACTATTAAATGACAGACAATTTAGTGATGATTGAAAGAATTTTGCAGAGATTGGCTTCTTGCTCTTTACAGATCCTTCTTTCTCCCTCACCACCCACGTCCTTCCAGGTGTCTTGGGAATCATTCATATTGGGAAGTGGGATAGGGTGGAAAGAAAGGGTGGTCTTAAGCAATTGTAGTTTTAAAATTTTATTTTTGTGGGGCACCTGGGTGGCTCAGTCCTTAAGCCCCTACCTTGGGCTCAGGTCATAATCCCAGGGTTCTGGGATCAAGCCCCACATCGGGCTCCGTGATCAGTGGGAAGCCTGCTTCTCCCTCTCCCACGTCCCCTGCTTGTGTTCCCTCTCTCACTGCCTCTCTCTCTCTCTGTCAAATAAATAAATAAATAAAATTTTTGCGAATTAAAAAGAATACATATGTATTATATATAATTTAACATACAAGGCTATATCTACATCTGTCTATCTAGAAGACATTGCTGGGTCTCTCCCAAGACCTTGGATGTACTCGTGAAGCTTCATGGAAAATCTACCCGTAGTAGCATCTTTTCTGGGTGTTTGTCAGGACACCAAGAGACCAAGAACTTGGCACATAGCCAGTGCTCTGTGAAGGAAAGGCAGTGGTCATCACTATTGTTGTTGGTCTCACCGCATTTTCTAGAGGAGGCAGTTGAGGAGGAGACCCAGAGAAGAGAGATCTCTTGGCTGGGGGTGGGGTGTGTACGGTAAAGCTGGACCCCCCAGGTTTCATCTTGCGTTTTTGTTTGTTTTTGTTTGCACAAAATCAGTGGAGAACTGTGTTTTCTGAGCATTGTGTGTGGCCTGAAGACCAAGGTGTCAGTTGTGGCGGTCCTGGAGGACAAGGAACAGCCTCAGCAGGGCTCTCTCAGCCTGGGGCGTGACTGAGGCTATCCTCTCAAGGGGGTGGGAGGCCTCTGTGGGGGAGATGGCCCATCAGCAGCCCTCTGCCCGGGTCCTGCCTTCATTCTGAAGGCAGAAACACAGGTCAACCTTCGGGAGTCCCCATTCAAGGGGGAGTCTTCAGTCTGTTGGAGAGACACAGGCCAGCCCTGAAGGGTCCCCATTCTGAGGAGGGAGAGACAGTCCTGATTTCAGTAGTTCCAAAAGGGGATGTGGGGCAACCACACCAACAATGGACAAGGATGCTAAAATGGGGCAGCTGGGCAGAGTAACTTGAATCTGGAAGGCTTTCTGGAGGAAAAGTTCCTGACAACACTCTCCCTGTACAGCACTCTCTGGTTTACAAAGTATTTTCATTGCAGTGATCTCAGTTAATCCTCAAACGACAAAGGGATGAAGGGGTTCCTACCCAAGCAGGAGCAACAGCCATCATCATCCCAAGAATTATAATGACTGAGGCTTATTGAGCATCTACTGTGTGTCAGGCACTGGGTGGGTGTCATCTGTAAAATTAAAGGGCACCCCATAAGATAATGGATATGAAAATGCTCTGCAATCCTATGGCCGGGGTGCCCATGTTTGCTCCCCTTGTGTACAGAGCCCTCAGACTAACTGAGGGGCCAGCTATAAGTAATATACAAGTGATTACAGAGGATGAGCACAGGGCATTTTGAAAGCAAGAATCATGGAGGTAGGGACTTAATCTGTACATCAGGGTTAGTAAAAGGCCTTACAGAGGAAGTGGCATTTTGGTTGAGACCTGATGGACAGAAAGAAGTTGACTGGCAAAGGCCTCAGAACTAGGACAGAGCATTGGAGGAAGGGAAAGAAGCCAACGAGGGAGCCTGGTGAGTGAAGGGGATCCTGGGACAAAGAGTATCTGGAGAGGTGGCTAGGGCCTTGATGGTGTGACTCCTCAGAGATCATGGTTGGGAGTTTGGAACTTACCCTGAATGCAGTGGCAATCCATAAGAGCTAATTTTAAGCAAAAGAGTAATAAGCTCTGGCTTGTCTTATAGAAGAATTGCTTAGGCTGCTGAGTAGAGGATGGACAGGAAAGGGACAAGAAAGGAGGTAAGGGGACAAGCTAGGATGTGAGAGTTGATGCTGGTTTGGCCTAGAGTAACAACACCTTGCTTCACACAGCAAGGTGAGAAGGGGAAAGAGGATATAGTTTGGAGGAAAAGCTGACAAGGCTTACTAATGGATTAGATGAGACTAGATTCTGGCCTGTGCAAACAGGTGGATGAGTGGAGCTTTGGGCTTGGGCAAATTGGTGCTAGAAGGGGTCATCTTACTCAGTGGGGATTTGGGGAGGAATTAATTTGTGTGTGGGGGGAGAATATCGATGTTGGCCATGTTAGTTTTTTTAAAACAATAATTCTTCAATATAATCAAATTCCTAGTCAGAGTTCAAATTTTATATTGTCTCATAAAATTATAAATTTCTTTATTGTAGTAAAATATATGTTAAATTTACCATTTTAACCATTTTTAAGTATACAGTTCAGTGGCATTAAGTACATTCACATTGTTGTGTAACCACCACCACCATGTGTCTCCAGAACTTCATCACCTTCCCAAAGCCAAGGCGAGTTTTGAGATACCTATCAGTCATCAAGGGGAGTTGTCCAGGAGGTAGTTAGAAGAACCAGGAGCTCAGGCAAGGTCTGGGCCAGAGATACCATGAGATCACCTAAGAAGAAAGTATAGAGAGGGAAGATGAGAGAGCAAAGGACAGAGCCACCAACATTTACTAGTCTAGGTAGAAGAGGACACTGAGAAAGTGTTAGTGCAGTGGAAAGAAAACCAGGTCAGTGTGGTGACAGAAGCTCCATTAGTTTGCGAGGGCTGCCATAACAAAATAGCCCAGACAGTGTGACTTATGCAACAGAAATGTGTTTTCTCAGTTCAGGAGGCTGGAAGTCCAGGATCAAGTGTTTGCTTTCTCACACAGCCTCTCTCTTGGGTTTGCAGAAGGCTGTCACCCATGGCCTTTCCTTTGTGTACCTATGATGTCCTGGGGATCTCTTCCTCCTCTTGTAAGGCCACTCTTTCAGTTGTGATTAGGGGGAAGTGTTTATTTCTTACGGTTTTATTTATTTGGTAGCTAGGGAGAGAACACACAAGCAAGAGGAGCAGCAGGCAGAGGGAGAGGGAGAAACGGGTAGAGGGAGAGGCAGACTCCCTGCTGAGCAGAGAGCCTGACCCAGGGGCTCAATTCCAGGACCCTGGGACCATGACCTGAGCCAAACGCAGATGCTTAACTAAATGAACCGCCCAGGCGCCCCCCCCCCCAATGTTTCTAGAAGGGGTAAACTAAGTCAAATGCAGCTGAGAAGTTGAAGAAAATAATAGTGGTCCATGGGCTTTGGCAACACAAGGTCATTGTACCCTTGGCTAGTCTTTTCAGAAATAACTAATTAGAATAAACTGAGGAAAGATGGAAGGTAACAAAGGGAAAAGAGAAGTATAGCAATGTTTTCAGCTTTTGCTGAAAACGAGAACTGAAAATTGTGGTGGTAGAAAGAGTAAAGGGGGTCACAGAACAGTAAAAAAAAAAAAAAAAGAATGACATTAGAGCATGTTTGTAAGTTGAAGGGAATGATCCAGAAGAAATTTGTGATGCAGGAAATTTTAAATTAAAACAAAGTGGGGGGATAGTAACAAGACTAAGATGATTAAATTCACTGCATACATGGAGGGGTTGGCCTTAGATAGCTGGGACATGTCCCCCACATTAATAAAAGTGAAGGTCATATACAGCAACCATTACATAATTTGCAGAGCCCAGTGCAAAACGTGTTGTCTCTTGTTCAAAAATTAAGATTTTCAGCACTGCATCAGAAGAACATTAAAACCAAGCACGGAGCGCTTTCAAGACCGAGGCCCGCGCGACTCTACAGTTTGTAATTCCAAGAAGCTGGTCCTGGCGATGATGACAGAGGTAGGCTATCCTTCAGACTTGAGCCTTCTTTCTGGGCCTCCATTGCCTCATGGAAACATTGGAGTTGATAACTAAAGACATTTTCAGTTCCACCGTTCAATAAAATGGTAAATTACTCTAGAGGCAGAAGCGCCGTTTGTCCTTTTTTTCAACTCCACCAGAACGTAGCTCAGGATTTTCTGGAAAGCTCCAATCATCTGGTGACCATAGCAACTCACGCCAAACTCCGGGACCCTGGGCTCCGCCCACCGCCTCCCTGGACGCGCTCGTCGATTGGCTCAGCGAGTCGACCAATGGTGGGTGAAGCGGGCTGTTTACCGCGCAGTCACTGGTCGCGGGCCGGGAGGGAGGCGGGAAGAGAGGGCGAGAAGGCGGGCCTGGGCGGTGCGGCGCGTGCGTGTTTCCGGCTCCGCTGCGGAAGGCGGACGACTGGAGCGGTTGGGCCGGATACGACACGAAGGAACCGGGAGAGCGCGGGACGCGAGTGAGGTGCTAGGATCTCGGAGCGCGGCTAGTGGCAGGCGCGATGGGCGGAGAGCAGGAGGAGGAGCGGTTCGACGGCATGTTGCTGGCCATGGCGCAGCAGCACGAGGGCGGCGTGCAGGAGGTAACGGCCCGCGCGGCGTCGGCCTGGCCTGGTGTCGCCGCGCTCGCCCACCCGCGCGGCCCTAGACACCCTCACTCCACTTCCCTGCCTTCGGGGGCCGAGATCCACCCTAGGGCTTCGCGGGTTCTTGTGATCCTCCTCCATTCCCACTATGTCCCAGCTTCCGGTCTGGCCTCCCCACCGCACTTCTGTCCCGGGCCCCCGGCGCCGCACTGGAGTCTTAGCAACTGACTAAGACTTGGCTAAGGAGTCTTCGCAACTCCTGCGTCTCCGAACGCGGCCCTGGAAATCCCGCAGCGCTCCCCGTAGCTGGTCCCCCAGTCTTACACATGCTTCCGGCCTCATTTCCTCTCTGATGGCCGCCCTCGAAGAGCAGTTCTTAGGATGAACCATCCTAGACTTCGGGATTTGCATCTATCAAGACTGAGACCGAGCCGACGAATGTGCGTGTGGGGGGGTGGGGTGGAGGTGGGGGGATGATGTTAGCACGTGGTCCTTTCAGGCCTTGAATGGGGAATAGGAAGCCTGGGTTCACACTTTGTTTCCACCACCTACCCACAAGGGACCTTTGCACATCTGCAAGGCTCAGTTCCTTTGTCTTTGAGACAGAGCTATGAATCTCGTATTTTCTGAGTAGTGAGGAGAGTAGTGTCTTGAAGTGAAGGACAGTAATGAATTGTCAGTAATGTTCCAGACACTCCCCGGACTGGGTCCTAGGTATATAGATGCGAGCAGAAGTCTGTCCTTGCCCTGATGGAGCTTGAAAAGAGCTTTTCAAAAGCATAATCGTGCATACTGACCACACAGTAACACACAGACCAACTGGTATAGATTCTATGGAGTTGGTGTTTTGGACCAAAAACATGGAAAGTTAGAAGTAGGAAAGCCTGTCAAGAACTCTCATTCTGAAAAGAAACCAAAGGAACTTGCTCAAAATCACCCACCGTGTTCCTGACTTAGGACCACATTCCTTAGGCCCACTTGCTTTCCACAGTTTATTGCTGATTCTTTATCTCATTGGGAACATGTTTTCTTTGAGCTTTCCATTCCCATTCTTTTACCCAGGTCTGGGTGGAAACCGAGGACTCCCAAACCCTTTGAATTGGGCAGAGTTACTAATCTGCATGTGTGTAAAGATTCCTTCCCCCGTCCTCCTAAATTGTTGACCCTAAATTGGATTTGGGAGTGTGTTTTTGAGTGAATCAAAAAAGTATCTAAAAGTAGAAATTCAACCATGAAGATTAAGTTCTAGCATCATCCTTAGAACCACTTGTTTGAGTAAATAAAAGGGCTTGTATATGCTAATTCTAGGTCACCACTAGATCTTTTCATTCAGCAGAAGTTTTAGTGAGCATATGCACTGAGCCAGATCTGGTGCCAAGCTTTGGGGATGAAGAAGCCACCGTTCATCATACCTAGGTGTGAGGAGTACATGCTGGCAGGAGGTCTCTTGCTCTGGGTGGGACACTGCTCAAGGCCCTCACCTCCAGTGTCTCACTGGATCCTCACTAGGTTCCTAGAAATGGGTCCTGCTGCTATTTCTGTTCTAGAGTTAAGAAACTTCCCCAGGATGACAGCTAATATGTATCGGTCTGATACTCAAACCCATGTGCTTACCCACTTGAATACTCTGGTTAACTGGCCAGAGTTCGTTGGTTTTACCCTTTGAAGTGGCTTCATTTGCTCCCCTCTTTGGCTCTGCCCTAGTAACTCAGGCAGTGCCAGTCTGGATGGACTTTTTAGTACCTGGAAGGAAAGCCGGGCCTAGGTGTTTCAAGCCCTGGATGCAGAGGAGTATTCTATATCCTTAGGCTGTTTCTAGCACCTCAAAGAATGTGAAATGCATGTACACATACGCAGGAGAAATGAAAAATCTGTCTCTTGGGCGATCTGAATAAGGTTGGGCTTCCTAGTGGAAGTCACTAAGGTCGGGCCTGTTGGGGAGGCTGTCTCCTCTGATGAGAGGCTCAGGGTGAAACAGTCCAGTCCGCTCCCTCCTGGACTAGAATCTGGTTTCTGTGCACTTGAGGGGTTCCTGATAATGGCATCTCCACAGCTTCGGTTTCCTTCTGTCTTTCAGCTTGTCAACACTTTCTTCAGCTTCCTTCGACGCAAAACAGACTTTTTTGTTGGAGGAGAAGAAGGAATGGCAGAGAAGGTGAGTGTTGGAGCCTGTGGTCCCTTTGGAACCTCTGTTTCTTCAGAAGAAAAGCTCACCTGATCTTACCTTGGCATGGTAATAACCTTCAGTGGAGTAAAATGCCAAGGGTGAAGAGTTGGAGAAGGGAAGCAAACTGTCATGTACTGAAGCCCTTCTCCTTGCCAGGCGCTTTACCTACCCCTATTTCCCATGATCCTTCGGTGGCTTCAGTAGGGCAGGTGTTACTATTCCCATTTTGCAAATGAAGAAATTGGCTCAAAGTGTTTGGCACTTTGTCCAAAGTCTGTCTGTCTGTTTTATTTGTTTGTTTTAAAGGTTTATTTATTTGAGAGCAAGAGTAAGTGTGCACATATGCACATGTATGAGCTGGGGGGAGGGGCCAAGGGTGAGGGAGAGTCTTAAGCAGACTCGCTGGCTGAACCCGCCTCTAGGCTTGATCTCACAGCCCTAAGATCACGACTTGAGCCGAAACCAAGAGTGGATGCTTTACCAACTGTGCCATCCAGGCTGTGGGACTTTGTCCAAAATCTTGAGCTAAGCTGTAGAAGAGCCAGGGTTGGAACCAGACTCTGTTGTAAAACTGCCTTCTGCACTTGACACCACACTTCTTGGTTCCTTTTGCATCAAGGAGGTTTTATCTGATTAGCTGAGATGAGAGTGGGCATGTTAGAAATTGAGCTTAGAAAATAAATGCAGGGGGTGCCTGGGTGGCTCAGTGGGTTAAAGACTCTGCCTTCAGCTCAGGTCGTGATCCCAGGGTCCTAGGATCGAGCCCCACATCAGGCTCCCTGCTCAGCAGGGAGCCTGCTTCCCATTCTCTCTCTTCCTGCCTCTCTGCCTACTCATGATCTCTGTCAAATGAATTTAAAAAAAAAAAAAAAAGAAAATAAATGCAGGAAAACTTAAAGCCATCCAGTTCCAATCTTCCCAGGCACTGTGACCCGAAGTTCATAGATTTGGGTATTGCGTTTTGTGTTACAGGCTTTGAGACCTTGAACTTCCTTTTGATTCCTTAGGTTATAGCTATATTTTTGAAGATTGGTAAGTCATGAAGATGTTACCTCACTGAAGGACTTTTAGGACCTTGTTACTTGTTTTCACTCACAGAGACATGGTGACAAGGAGGAGACATTTTGCAAACTGCTTTCTGTGGCTTCAGGGATCTGACAAGCTGGAATGTTCTATACTGTGTCTTGATGATCTGAGGCTACTCTGTTATGGACACAGTAGCCTGGGAGTGGAGAGTCCTGGGATCTTGGCCCAGCTATGTGGGTTGGTTGATTTCCCATTGGTACTGTGGTTCTTTCAGTCTGTATGTCTGCAAAATGGAAGAAGGACCTACCTGTAGGCTCCTTCTGGCTCCAATGTTCTTTCTGTGTTAGCTCAGCACCTCCTGTTTTTCAGTGGCCAAGACTGCCTTCTAATAGTCATTCATTCAATGAATATTTATCAGACACTTAATGCTTTGTTTGTGGTAGGTATTATACCAGCTCCTTTGGGATTACAGAGGTGAATACAGATGCGGTTTTTGTTTTCATGGATCTCACGGTGCAGCACCTTGCCCCTGCCCCCAAAACATGTAAGTCATGGGAGTTAGGGAAAAGCCCTGGGAGCGTTAAGTGCGGACTAACCTAGGATGGGGGTTCAAGGGAGACTTTCTGAGGCAGTGGTGCTTGAAGTTTGAAGGATGAGTAAGAGGTAGCTGCATGAAGGGAGAGAGGTGAGTGATACAAAGAAGAGGTATTGGGGCGCCTGAGTGGCTCCTTTGGTTAAGTGTCCACGACTCTTGGATTTGGCTTGGATCGTGATCTCGGGGTCATGAGATGGAGCCCACATTGAGCTCTGTGCTCAGCTAGGAGTCTGCTCTACAGACTCTCTCTCCCTATCCTTCTGCCCCCCTGCAAATAAATGAAATCTTTTTAAAAAGTGGCATCTTGGGGCGCCTCGGTGGCACAGTGGGTTAGGCCTCTGCCTTTGGCTTGGGTCATGACCTCAGGGTTCTGGGATCGGGCCCCACATCGGGCTCTCTGCTCGGCGGGGAGCCTGCTTCCCCCTTTCTCTCTGCCTGCCTCTTGCTGGCTTGTGATCTCTCTCTCTCTCTCTGTCAAATAAATAAAGAAAATCTTTAAAAAATAGTCTGGGGATGGTGGTAGCTGCCGTACATTGGATGTGTGCTGGATGTGAGCATTAAGTGGGGACTAACCTAGGATGGGGGCTCCTTGGTTCTTTGTTCCTTAGAACCAAAGCTGTTCCCCAGAAAATTGGTCAGACTCAGGGGCAGGCAAAAACCTGTCCAGCCTTCCCACCTGGTCTCCATTTGTAACACAATAACTTTTAAATTGCGTGCTTACTGTGTGCAGGCCACCAGCTACATCATTTTCAAGTGCAGTGGTTAGGAGCATGGGCTCTGGAGTCAGCCAGATGTGAGTTAGAATCCCAGTCCCTGGTCCATCACCCACCTCCCTGCCCAGCAACTTTGTGACATTGGTGAATCATATTTTCTTATCTGTAAAGTGGTCTTTTTTTTTTTTAAATATATTTATTTGACAGACTGAGATCACAGAGAGGCAGGCAGAGAGAGAGAGAGAGAGAGAGAGGAGGAAGCAGGCCCCCCGCTGAGCAGAGAGCCCGACACAGGGCTCTATCCCAGAACCCCGGGATCATGACCTGAGCCGAAAGCAGAGCCCTCAACCCACTGAGCCACCCAAGCGCCCCTGTAAAGTGGTCTTAATCCTTCTCTCATAGGGCTGTTGTGAGGGTAAAAAGAGGTCATGTGGATAAAGTGGCTGGTGTTTGAGTATACAAGTTTATGGTGTGTTTGGTGGTTTTTTTTTTGAAAGATTTTATTTATTTGACAGAGAGAGTGAGCACAGGCAGAGTGGCAGGCAGAGGCAGAGGGAGAAGCAGGCTCCCTGCGGAGCAAGGAACCCGATTTGGGACTTGATCCCAGGAGGATGGGATCATGACCTGAGTGGAAGGCAGCTGCCCAACCAACTGAGCCACCCACACAGGCATCCCCATGGTGTGTTTTTTTAAGATTTATTTATTTGAGAGAAAGAGAGTGCACGAAGGAAGGGACAGAGGGCGGAGAGGAAGAGGTAGAGAAGCAGACTCCCTACTCAGTGGGGAACCTGATGCGGGGCTTGATCTTGTGACCCCAAGATCATGACCTGAGCTGTAATCAAGAATTCTACTCCCAACCAGCTGAGCTGCCCAGGCGCACCAAGTTCATGGTCTTTTTTTTTTTTTTTTTCAAAGATTGTATTTATTTGACAGCGAGAGGGAAAGAGAAAGCACAAGGTGGGGCAGTGGCAGGGAGAGGGAGAAAGCAGGCTCCCTGTTCCCCAGTGTGAAGCTCAATCCTGGGATCATGACCTGAGCCGAAGAGAGATGCTTAACTGACTGAGCCACCCAGGCACCCCCGTGCTCCTTTTTTTGAACCTCTTGGGGCCAGATGTATTTTGGGATTTGGAATTCTTTGGATTTTAGGAAGTGATACAAGACATATACTATACACAGAGTAATTTGTTACAGTGCAGTAATGTATGTAGCATATGCTACGTGAGTTAGAGGCATCCTGTAATGAAGCATTAGTATTTCTGTAGAGAAATATGTATCAATATTCATACCAAGTGGGAGATAGGAGGACTATAAATACCTTCAGGCCACAGACTGGTAAGTCCAAAAACACTTTTCATGGTTTTTATAGCTTTGGGGGCTAGGAATTCAGGATAAGGGATTGTGGATTTGAGGAAAGCCATAATGATGAAATCAGTATGTTATTGACATAGGAAGAGAAAAGTGGGACAGTGAATTAGAATAGAGAACCTAGAAAAAGTCTAGCATATGAGAATTCAGTACACGTCTGATGTAGTAATTCAGTTCTGTAGGCAAAGAATGATTGAATATGTCGTTGCTGCTACAACTGGCTATTTATCTGTAAAGAACTACAAGTATACCATCTGTTTTACTCATATGTAAAAATAAATTGCAGACCAAGAAGAGTCCGGTAAGGAAAGTTAGAAAACCATATGATCTTGTGTGGGAGAGGCCTTGCAAAATTAGAAACCTGGAAGCTATAAAAGAAAAGGTAGCTTGTTGCCTCTTCAAACGTTGAAAACTGTGTGTGTCTGGCAAAAGGGACATATAAAGTTAATTGGAAAACAGATTTAGAAAAAATGTTCACTACAGAGGACAGAAAATTTAATGACTAATTTAATATGCAGGAGCTTATAA
Organism: Mustela nigripes; assembly: GCF_022355385.1. Taxonomy (NCBI): domain Eukaryota; kingdom Metazoa; phylum Chordata; class Mammalia; order Carnivora; family Mustelidae; genus Mustela; species Mustela nigripes. The sequence continues at coordinate 19,647,029 of NC_081570.1, forward strand.
ATTGACAAGAAAAGGATAAGCAGAAAGTTAGGCAATTCCAAGAGGAGAAGACCCAGAGCATATTTCCTAGTAATCTAGGAAATCTAGAAGAAATAGTGAGATTCCCTTTTTTTCCGGCCAAGCTGATGAAAGCATAAAAAGACCCACTAAAAGCATTGCTTACAGGGATGTGGAAAATAGGGTAATCTTCAGATATTTCTGGTAAAAGTGAATTATTGTGGCTCTTTAAATTTTTTTTTTTTTTAAAGATTTTATTTATTCATTTGACACAGAGATCACAAGTAGGCAGAGAGGCAGGCAGAGAGAGAGGAGGAAGCAGGCTCCCTGCGGAGCAGAGAACCCGATGCGGGACTTGATCCCAGGACCCTGAGATCATGACCCGAGCCGAAGGCAGTGGCTTAACCCACCGAGCCACCCAGGCGCCCCTTTAAAATTTTTTTATTTTTATTTTTATTTTGGATTTTATTTATTTGACAGAGATCACAAGGAGGCAGAGAGGCAGGTTAGGGGGAGGGCAGGGAAGCAGGCTCCCTGCTGACCAAGGAGCCTGATGCAGGACTCGATCCCAGGACCCTGAGATCATAAGCTGAGCTGAAGGCAACATCTTAATCCACTGAGTTACCCAGGTGCTCCCCAATTTTTTATTATAAAAGATGCTCAACATCACTAATCAGGGAAATAACAAATCAGCCATGCTGAAATATCACTTCACACCCATTAGGATGGCTTCTATTTAAAAAAAAACAACCAGAAAAATCCCACGTATTGGCAAGGGTGCAGAGAAATTGGCACATTTGTGCATTATTGATGGGAATACAAAATGGTACAACTGCTATGGGAAACAGCATGGTGCTTCCTCAAAAATTAAAAATAAAACTACTGTATGGTCCAGTGATCTGGCTTCTAGGTACATACCCAAAAGAACTGAGAGCAGGTTCTTGAGAGATTTGTACACCCATGTTCACAGCAGCACTGTGCACAAGAGCTGAGAGGTGGAAGCAGTTCAAGCTTCTGCTGATGGATGAGTAAAGAGTGTCATGTATATGTGTAATTGATCTAGTGGAATATTGGTCAGCCTATTAAAGGAAGACACACATTTAAGAGTACTTATTGAATGAGGTCATTCATATGAAGTTCTAGAACAGAAGTGTGTTGTCTCTCGTGTGTGTTATACACACACACACACACCCTGCCCCCCCACCCCTTGCCACGTTCAGGTTTAATATCTCCCTGTCTCTCCTGGCCAGGCTGGGGGGAACCACTCTTTACTCCCCGATCACCTAGCCTAGGTCAGGGAAAGCCTGTGTTTGGGTATGGGGCCTGTCTTCTAGAGCTAGTACAACTGTCCTCATCCCTTCCCCACTCTGCTGGGCTGTGGTTCCCGAAGATGTGTCCAGTGACCGATGCTTGGCTCTGCGACAGCCTGCCAGTTGGCATCGCAGAGTAGGCTGCATGCCCTCAGGGGTCTCTGCCTGGGCCTGGGCCTGGGTAAAGCTGGTAGGAGGAGATTGGGAGGAGGGGTCAGAGTCTGCTGTGATTGGCCTTGACTGTGCCTGGTGGTTCAGCTCTGCCCTCACCTAACCTCCAGGAGTTAGGAAGGAACAGGACAAATGGGATGTAACATGATTCACTGGAGCTGGGAGAGGGGAGGGCCCTGCGCCTGCCTCCCTATGACCACTGGTTGGCAAATGGCTTGAGTTCAAGGTCTTCCCGATTAGGGATTTGGGACCAAGGCCCTGTGGTGGAACAGCCTCCGCTGGCGTAATTGTCTCATGACTGATTCTATTGACAGCAGAATGGCCTTCGGGTGACTCATTTCTGTTTCACATGTGCTCCATTTTGTCAACCCATTTGATTTAGGGGATGCTTTTGGTGCCTGTTAGCCTTGCAGAGGATGGAACTACCCCAGTATGGCATGAAGTTGGGAGTTCCGAGGTAACAAGAGGAATTGGCACCAAATGAATGAGAAGCCATGGGACATTTGCCAGAACCTAGGTCTAGGAGCCCATGGGTGACTTTGGTGACCCTGAGCCCCATGCAGGCCTCTCAGCTCTTGGAGACCCTTCCCTCCCTCCCACTCTGGCTCAGAGATGTTTGGAAGATGGTAAATTGACCACTGATCCTGTGGTGAGTGCCCTGCAAGGCCTGTTCCAGGTGTGTGGGTAGACACGGTTGGGTCTCCTGAGTTGGGTGTGTCCTGGGCCTGCTGAAGGTAAGGAGGTGCGGCTCTGAGGACACTGGAGCTGGTCCTAGAGGGTGAGCAGGAGATGGCCGGATGACCTGGGAGTAGGGACAAGGACGTTCTAGGCAAAGAACAGCTTATGCAAGATTGCTTTTTGAAAATAATGAAATAGAAGCACAGAGTGATGACCTCAGGGTCACAGAGGTAGGAGTGGTCTGGGACCTGCTGTCTAGGTATGACTCTTCTGGTCTGCTTGAGACGTGGGCAGGAGGGCTTGTTAAAAATACAGACTGTCAGGGTGCCTGGGTGGCTCTCAGTTAAGTAGCCCGGCCAACGCTTGATTTCTGCTCAGGTCTGGAACTCTGGCTCCTGGGATGGGAACTCTGGCTCCTCCGTCAGTTTCCGTGCTCAGTGGGGAGTCTGCTTCAGGATTCTCTCTCCCTCTGCCTATCTCCCCCCGGCCTCCTACCTATGCTCGCGTGCTTGTGTGCACGCTCTCGCTCAAATAAATAAATCTTCAAACAAACAAACAAAATAGGATGCTGAGCCCTACCCCAGATTCAGTAGGTCTGGAGTGGAACCACATTTGGAGACCGGTCGGTATTAACAGGTGAGCCATCTCCCATTTTTTTTAATAGCATGGAATGTACTTGTTCCACCCCTAACCCGCTGACACTGGGTTAGCCTGAGTCAGGCAAGGGATGTTGGGAAGCTAACACTTTGAATGTGGCTGTGATTTGGCCGGGACCGGGCCAGCCTCTGTAAGCGTCTGTCGTGTTCGATCCTCATGACAGGTGAGAAGATCGGGGCTTAAAAGCTGTCCGAGTCCTTTGCTGGTCCAAGGCTGCACAGCCAGATAGTGACAGTGGCAGCCGGATGTGAGTTGGAAGCGTTCTGGGGAGGCACAGTGGAAGAGGAGGGATTCGATACTGATAGCTTGCAGGCTGAGGGCAGGTTCTAGCCTCTTTGCTCAAGAAAGCTCTCCCTGGGGGCACCTGGGTGGCTCAGTGGGTTAAAACCTCTGCCTTCAGCTCAGGTCATGATCCCAGAGTCCTGGGATCGAGCCCCACATCGGGCTCTCTGCTCGGCAGGGGGCCTGCCTCTCTGCCTACTTGTGATCTCTCTGTCAAATAAATAAAATATTTTTTAAAAAAAAAGAAGAAAAGAAAGCTCTCCCTGGTTCCCTGCTGATATGGCAGGTCGGGGCAGTGCTGGGGAGGCGGTGCTGGGTCTGCTGTCCTGGAGATGGTGTGCGGGGAAGAGAGCAGTGAGCGGGACTGCGCGGGGCTGCGAGCTCAGGAGTTCAGCTTCTAACAGCCCAGCTCTGTCAGGAGGGACTCCAAGCAGATGAGAAGTCTGAAGCGCTTCCAGGCTAGGTCCTTTGCCAAAAATACAGTAGCCTGGTTGAGAACGCAGCCTGTCCGCCTTCCCTGTCTGTGTTTTTAGTCACTAGACTGATTTTCTTGTTGTGTTTTTTTTTTTTTAATTAATTAATTAATTAATTTTAAAAGATTATTTATTTAACAGAAAGAGAGGTCACAAGTAGGCAGAGAGGCGGGGTGTGGGGAGCAGGCTCCCCACTGAGCAGAGAGCCCAGTGTGGGGCTGGATCCCAGGACCCTGAGATCATGACCTGAGCTGAAGGCAGAGGCCTAACCCACTGAGCCACTCAGGCGCCCCTGTTTTGTTTTTTTAAAGATTTTATTTATTTGACAGAGAGAGAGTGAGTGAGTGCACAAGCAGGGAGAGCGGCAGGCACAAGGAGAGGGAGAAGGAGGCTTCCTGCTGAGCTCATCCCAGGACCCCCAGGATCATGACCTAAGCCGAAGGCAGACACTTAGCCAACTGAGCCATCCAGGCGCCCCTAGACTGTTTTTTTAAATAGCCACTATTTATCCCGTCAGGGACTTGCAGGTATTCTCATAACAGCTCTGAGACCGGTGTGTACAGTGTGATCCCCATTTTATAAATGAGGAACCGAGGTCGAGTACAGTGCCGTGCCCAGGCATCCAGTGCATAGAGGTGGGACTGAATTCCAGGCGTTGGGCCACCAGCCAGAGCTCCAGTGCCTCATCGCCTTCTCTCCCTTCCCCAGCTCATCACACAGACCTTCAACCACCATAATCAGCTGGCACAGAAGGCCCGGCGGGAGAAGAGAGCTCGGCAAGAGACTGACCGGCGGGAGAAGGCCGAGCGGGCAGCCAGGCTGGCCAAGGAGGCCAAGTCTGAGAGCTCTGGGCCCCAGATCAAGGAGCTGACTGATGAGGAGGCAGAGAGGCTGCAGCTGGAGATTGACCAGGTATGCGCGGGCCTCCCCATCCCTGACGCCCTCTCCGTGGGCACTGGCAGCAAGGATTCTCTTGCCAACTGCTGTGCCTTTCGCCACAGAAAAAGGATGCAGAGAATCACGAGGCCCAACTCAAGAACGGCAGTCTCGGCTCCCCGGGGAAGCAGGTGAGAGGCATAGGGGGTGCCTGAGGCTCGTCAGCTTGGGAACTTCCTGGCACTTTCTGGCCTTTCTCTGTCTCTGGAATGCCTGACTCCCCCTATACCCTCTCCCTTAGCTTTGGGGGTCCTCCCCAAAGTTTCAGATCCCGCTCATAGACATTGGACCACAGGACCAGGTTTAAAAGAAACAATCCGCTGGCCTTAAAGCCTTGGTAGGAAAGCCCAAGAGCCAGAGGGCAGTGCCTGGACAGGTATCATTTGGGTTGGGCTGGGGTCTGTGTGCCCAGCCTGGCCCTGTTGGGGGGGGGACTACTCTGATACATCTGGGGGATATACCCCTCAGGGTTCCTCCCTCTGACACAAGTCCAGCTTCCCAAACAATCCTTGGGACATTGATTTGGCTCTCCAGAGTTTCTGGTCTGACACTTGGTGTCTCAGCCCTACAGACAGAAGAGAATTGATCGTCGGGCAGCCTGGTTTTGTTTTAGAACCGCCATGCTCATGGCTACCCTGTGACCTGTTCTGGGCTGGGCTTTCTTTCCAAGTCCCTTGGCTTGAATCTCGAGCTAGGTTCTATGGGTCCATCTCTGACTGTCCCTGTTCCCCAGCTGTGTCCTTTGTCACATGGCCTGCTGCTCCTCTCAGGCAGAGATCAGAACCATTTTGTAACCAGTGGCTCTCAGTGGGCCATGGAGTGGGCAGGGACTGGGTCTGTTTTATCTTGCGGCTGTATGCCTAGTGCCAGCCCTGGGCCTGGCTCAGTGGGGTGCAGTCTGTGTCAGGTAAGTAACTGAGCACCCCAACTGTGAGCAGGAGGCTGAGGAGGACGAGGAGGAGGAGGACGAGAAAGACAAAGGGAAACTGAAGCCTAACCTTGGCAACGGGGCCGACTTGCCCAATTACCGCTGGACGCAGACCTTGTCCGAGCTGGACGTGAGTGACTGGGGTGAGGATTGGGAGGTTAGGGAGCCAGCCTGGGGCTCCTTCTGACTTCTCCTGCCTCGTGCAGCTGGCCTTGCCCTTCCGTGTGAACTTCCGGCTGAAGGGAAAGGATGTGGTAGTGGACATCCATCGGCGGCACCTGCGGGTGGGCCTCAAGGGACAGCCGGCAGTCATTGACGGGGAGCTGTACAACGAGGTGAAGGTGGAGGAGAGCTCGTGGCTCATCGAGGACGGCAAGGTGGTGACAGTGCATCTGGAGAAGGTGCGAACGGCCTGGTCTCCTCTGCGTCTTGATGGAAAAAGGAGGGCGGGTGTCTGCTCATTTCACCTGGGGACCATATGAGGGAGTCTGGCGGACATGTTTAGTCTGCCCAAGATTTTTAATATAGGTCTGTCCCATTTTAGAGTCAGGAAAAGGGCAGCTCAAGAGATCTGCCAGCCCCCTCTCTCTAGGTAGGGGTGGAATCAAGATGGAAATTCTTTGGGACCAAACCATCTTCCTTTGGTTTGTACATGCATTCAGTTCAGCGAATACATGAATACCTACTACATGCCAGAGTGTTCTAAATGCTGGGGAGAGAGCAGGGGACAAAATGTAGCGAGTTGTCCTCGGAAGGACTCCGGTCATGGTCATTCCCCTCAGAGATGGGGCAGTACACGTAATGTAAATAAATGTCTCTCTAAAGTGTCATGGGTCCCAGGAAGGCTTCCCTAAGGCCTGGCCTAGCCTACCTGCCTCTCTGTCACCTCTCTGTTCCCTTGTACTTGTTTATCCTCCCAGCTGGAATCCCTGCCCTGCTTTTTCATTAGGTGTACTGTGTGTCCCTCTGGCCCAGCCCAGGTGCCGCTCTAACTTCTCGCTCTCTGCCCTGGATGAGTAGCTCCCCGTGCTTGATTTTTGCCCCAATGACGCTGATCTGTGACCGTCTCGTCCATTTCCCCCAGCCACTGGGGAGGGGAGAGGCCTTGCCCATCTTCACCCTAGGTCACTACACAGGTCTTTGTGGGTCCCTGGTGCAGGATGTGGATGGGAGCGAGTTGGGTCCTGGAAAGGTTGAGGGGTGGATCCTAGGGCACAGAGGGAGCGACCTCCAGTCCCCCGGTGGTTCCCCTCCTCACAGATCAACAAGATGGAGTGGTGGAGCCGCTTAGTGTCCAGTGACCCTGAGATCAATACCAAGAAGATCAACCCTGAGAACTCCAAGGTGAGCTGTGGCTGGTTGTGGGGGGCGGGAGGGCATAGGTGGTCCCAGAGCTTCACCTGTCCCTGTTTCTGCCTGCCTTTAGTTGTCAGACTTGGACAGTGAGACCCGCAGCATGGTGGAAAAGATGATGTACGACCAGAGGCAGAAGTCCATGGGGCTGCCCACCTCGGATGAGCAGAAAAAGCAGGAGATTCTGAAGAAGTGAGCAAGGCAGAGATGGGGGTGGGCTTGGGAGAGGTCCGTGTTGGGCCTGGACCTGGGTGACAGTCAGTGGGTCGTTGAGTAGGAGACAGGAGTTGCCTTTTCGCTTCTGGGTTGAGCCAGCCAAGTTTATGGATTTATAGCCGCAGCTTGCCTACCCTAATCACTTTCTGAGGTCATCTCGAGGGCAAAGGTACCTCTGGGAAGGAAGGGGTAACACAGTCATTGCCACCTACAGAAGATCCTGAGGCCCTACCACTGTCGGGCCTGGCTCCAAGTTGCTCAGGGTTCTAAAGAAATTAGACCTGATGTTGAGGGGCTGGGAGAAAGGGGCTAACTTCACAGGACTGGATGGCCTGTTTTACCTTCTTCCTCCTTTCCCTTCCCAGGTTCATGGATCAGCATCCGGAGATGGATTTTTCCAAGGCCAAATTCAACTAGGCCCTGTGTTTGCTTCCCTGAACTCTTGGGGCTGAGCCCCCAGCCATCTACCCTCTTTTCCTACCCTCCTCTGGGACTTGGGGGCCTCGGGGTTGGGGCAGGCATGGGACTGGCTCAGGCACACTGGTCCTAGGGCATCATGGGAGAAGGGCTGGGGCCTTGTTGGGGGGTGTCTTACCTTCCCCGGTTGGCCTGCTGTTACACATTAAAACTATTTACTCCGCCTGTGTCTCTTCTTCCCTCTGGCCTTTCCCCAGGGAACAGGCCTCTCTTCTTGCTGCTGTTGGGGGCTTGGCTTCTAGCCCAGATTCTGCCATGTGACCTAGAGCAAGGCCTTAGACCTCTCTGGGGCTGTTTTTCATTACTTAAAGGGAGAATTAAAACAAGGCTTTTTAGTCTGTGTGTGACAGAGCAAAAGTGAGTTTTTCTGGTTACACAGACCAGAATATATTGTCATATTCTTAAAGGGGTACATCACTCAGCAAAATTTAAGACCAACTGGACTTGATTCCATTTTCATCTCTAAGACCATTTCTCACTGTGGACATTCTGAGTCTTGGGGAGGCCTTGACATGCATGATAGAGCTGAAAGCAAGGGGCCAGTTTTGTCACTAGCACTGGGGCCTTTTCACAGACCCCAAGGGGACCATCCTGTGTGTCTGATAGGGAGCTGGATAAGTAGTTTGTCTAATTGTCACTTCCCAAAAGGGCCTGTGGGGACAATAAAAAGGTAAGGTATGGGAGCTATAGGTGAGTAGGTAGGGATCGTGGGCACCTAATTCGTTCAGCCAAGAATGGGCTTGTGGGCCTGCTCTGTGCTCACTGCTGAGGACAGACACTCCTGCATGCGAGGAATAGCTAAGTAGGATTTTTCTGAACCCAGTTGGGCTTGTGTCCAAACGGGGACCATCTTCTGCCTCAAGCAGGTCAGCTTGCCAGCTTTGGGGCAGAACTGCTAAGAGGCCAGCTTTCAGGTCCAGGGCCAGTTACTAGCTGTGTGACAAGTTCCTTGACCCCTCTGAGCCCCAGCCTCCTAGTCCTGACCCCACTCCAGGGTTACTGGGAAGGTCAAGAAGGTCCCAGTAGATTGCAGTGCTCTATCAGAACCAGGGAGAGGTGGAAGCAGCCTCATTTGAGGCTGGGAGGGGGCTGACCCATCCTCAAGGATTTGGGGCAACTGCAGGGATGGCGAGAAGCAGGCCAGGCTGTAGGCGGTGAACTGGGTGAACCGAGGGGTCCGGGTAGGCCTACCTAGAAGAACCTCTGAACAATGACAGAAACCACTTGTCAGACCTTTCTCAGGTACGTAAACTATAGAAACTGGCTCACTGGAATTCAGTGAACCTGAGAAGTGGACATTCTTGGTCTCATTTTAGCCTTCTGACTTTGACCCCACAACACTAAGGCAGGCTGGGCACTCTATCCTGTCTCTTGCTCTGTGTATCGGTCAAGCAGATTGGACAGAAAGAGCATTATCACAGCCGAGATGTCCAGGCAGTCATCTACTATCTTTGTACTTGAAACTACTGTCATGTTAGCATATAGAACATAAGCCAAGAACCAATAGAAAACGTGGAGTGGGCACTGCCCACAGAATTTGAGACAAGAGGCCCTGCCTGCCCCCCAACCCAATCCATTTAAGATAAGCTGCTTTGAACTGTCACCCTCTCACGTGCTACCCTCATCCTGGGGAGAGGGGAGTTTGCTTGACTGGTTATGGTAGAGCTGGGATTCAGTCCCAGAAGGTAACTCCTCTAAGTCTTTGCCTTTCATGATCCAGGCTGCCTGAAGACCGTGGGCAGGAAGGAACAGGCCCAGGCAGGGGTCAGGCCAGCGAGGGATCCAGGGTGATGTGGGCACCCGTCGCTCAGTGAAATGCACATGGTCCAGGAACCAGTCAGCTGAAATGGGAGGGGCCAGGGGACCCAGCCTCCTCCAAAGGGGGGGCCTGCTTCCCCTCTTCTGGCTGTGGGCTCTACTTCTCCCAGAAGGGTTAGCAGTACACCTGGAGCAGCGGTGCTCCTGACGAGTCTGTGTCTGTGCCCTGGAAGGATGAATCGTGGCTGGCTGGGTATCCTGAGGGGAAGGGAAGAGGAAACAGAGGCTTAAGAGAGGGAAGGAGCTCATCCAGGTCCCACGGACAGGGAGAAGCCTGTCAAGGAGCGGAGTAGGACTCAAGCGTGGGTCAGTCTGATCTCAGTCCAATCCTGACTGGATCCCACTCAGGTTCTTGACCTCTCTGAGTCCCAGCCTTGCTGTCTGTCAAAGGGGAATGACCCCACTCCTGGGGTCTCTGAAAACTACAGCGGCAGCAGTAGATGGCACACAGGGTGCCTTTTCAGCTCCAGTGCATGGCCTCTGCCCTACACTGTCCTCCCCAGTGACTGGCGGAGGGGCTCAGATGCAACTTCTGGGCACCTGCCCCCTGAATATCTCCCAGGTGAACCCTTGAAGCCAGCTTGTAGGATCAGGATGGGGTCTAGGCTGCTCAGGCTTCTGGTTCCTTTCTGATCCCATCCCCACGCATCCCCAGAGGAAGCTGGGAGAGGGCCATGGCAGGGGTGGGGGGGGCGTGGAGGGGAGGCCCGAGGGCAGTTTCCTCTCTGTACTCATCAGGTCAGGACCAAACCTGGGGCTCCATAAGGCCTCAGCCTCCTGGCGATGACATCTGCAGTGGTCTCCTGGGAGATCTGCACTGTGAGTTCTAGGGAGGGAACAGGAGGGGGCAGTGGTCATTATCACATCCTTTCAACCCTAACCCCAACTTTAGCTCCCAGCCTGATGAGGGAGGGATCATCTACACCTGGGCCGGGCTTGAGAAACAATGTTTAAAACAAAGACACAACTAGCATATGTGTATGCGTGTGCATGTGCGTGTGTGTAGTGGTGTCTGGGTGGGGGATTTGGTTAGGCCAGGGCCCAGGTCTAAATTCATATGGGATCCTGGATCTGTTAACCAGGCTAGGCCTGCAAACTCCGGCAGCTTGTACCAGGGGACAGAGGAGTCTCTTAGGGGACATGAGAGGACAAAGGAGAGCAGGGACTGGCCGAGGGTGGACCCACAGTGGCCAACCACCCAGTGTAGCCCTCCCTTGGCCAGAGTCTCCTCCACTCTGTCCCTCAGCCACAGGGAACCCCACCTACCATCCTGGCTGAGCCCTGAGCCCACCATGGTCTCGTGGCCACTGTCAGGGGCAGCAGCAGGGGCTGCACCCCGCACGGAGCGGCCCTCTGTGGTCTGCGGGCGGGCTCGGCTCTTGCGGGTACTGATGCGAATGATGCCGCGAACCAGGCGGCCCTCGGCATCCTGCTCATCCAGGTGGTAGTCCTGGGTGATGCTGCTGATAAGGTCCGAGATCTTACTGGTCTTCTCCAGGAACACAGTGTCTGATGTGCACTTGGCCAGCTCGTCAATCTGGTGTACACTGAATAACTCGGTCAGCTTCTTGAAGATGAGCACATCGATCTCTCGGCTGGACATGGAGCCGCTTCCTATCTCAGGCAGGTCCAGGTCCGACTCATGGAAAGAGTAGTACTCTTCGGAGCCACGAGGGCTGCTGGCGAGGGTGCTAGGCAGGCTGTGCCGCATGGGTGGGGGTTCAGCCAGTGGCTCCTTGCAGCAGGAGTCCGCATCAGGGGCTGGGGAGGTGGTACTGCGGTAGGGATACACAGGGATGCCTTTGAGCTTGACATCAGGGTAGCTGAAACTGCTACCCATGGTTGACTTGAGCCGCTGGCCGTCCCGCCGGCTGGGAGGTGCACGATCGGGGCTGGGGGGTACTCCATTGTGTTCTTTGGCCCAGCTGGCTTCAGCAGTCCCCTCAGGGGAGTCGCCAGCAGACAAGCAGAGGCTGCAGCCCCGCATGCAGGCCCCGCATCGCTGGAGGCAACTCCGGCAGCGGCGGAAGCAGAAGGCAGCCCGGCACCAGTCCCACACCCACGGTCTCCAGGGCAGGCAGCAGGCCGGGGGCTCAGCAGCAGACTCAGGAGAGCTGGAGATGAAGGTAAGGCTCTCGGGCCCATGGTGGCCAGGGTCCTTGGGGTCTGGCCTGCGGGTGCGGCGGGTTGGTGGGGGTTGGGATGGCTCATCAAAAGTCTCCACGCATAGTTCTGTTGGCCGCTCCCAGGGTCCCAAGCGTGGGGGCCCAGATGATGGGCGGGGGTGTCCAGGGCGGGGCATGGCTCATTGCATGATTTGTTGCAGCCAGGCACCTAGGGAGGAGAGGCCAGGAAGGAGTCACATTCAAGGGTGCAGTTAGGCCCAGGAACCCTCACCTAGCGTCCCTCCCTCTCCAAAGAAGAAATTCTGTCTCTGGTCTAACCTACATTTCAAAATTTCCTGGGACAGGGCACCTGGGTGGCTCAGTCAGTTAAGCGTCTGACTCTTGATTTCTGCTCAGGTCATGATCTCAGGGTCCTGGGATCAAGCCCCATGTCAGGCTCCATGCTCAGTGCACAGTCGGCTTGGGATTCTCTCTCCCTCTCCCTCTGCCATCCTCTCAAATAAATAAATCAATCTTTTAAAAAGATGTCCTGTGTATTATATAAGACTGATGAATCACTGACCTTTACCTCTGAAATGAAAAATACATTACATGTTAATTAATTGAATTTAAATAAAAATTTAAAAAAATTTTTAAAGTGTCCTGAGATTTCACACCCAGGGATGTAGTGGGGTGGCTACCATTGAAAAAGCAGAAAATGAAAGGCACTGGAGACGTGGGGATGGAGGAGCCCTTGGAGAATGGTGTGGCTGTAGCAGACAGCACAGCAGTGCCTCCAAAAATCAGACACAGGACTGCCACGTGGGCCCGCCATCCCTGCCTGCAGTCCCCCAAAAGGACGGAAAGCAGGAACCGAAACAGACATTTGCATGCCAGTGTCCACACAGCAGCATTATTTGCAATAGGCAAAAGGTAGGAACCACCCATATGTTCACTGACAGATGTATGAATAAACAAAATGCCACATATACTTACAATGGAGTATTATTCAGCCCTAAAAAGGAGTGAGACTGATATGTGCCACAACACCGATGAGCTCTGAGACATTATGCTAAAGGAAAGAAACCTGACACAAAGGACACATATTGTATGGTCCCACTTATATGAAATATCTAGAACAAATTCTTAGGACAAGAAAGTAAAACAGTGGTTGCCAGGGGCTGAAGGCAGGGGCAAATGGGAAGTTACTGTGTAATGGGTAGATTTCCACTTTAGGAAGACGAAAATGTTCTGGAGATGGATGATAGCGGTGGTCAAACAATACCCAACAATGTGAATGTGTTTAATGCTGCAGAACTGAATGGTTAACGTGGTAAAAAAACATTTTAAGTGGCAAATTTTATATAATGTACATTTTACCACATGAAAAGAAAAATCTCCAGAGATCTCCCTTTCCGGGGAATGGTCTCCCTCAGTTTATCCCCTCTGTTGGTAATCCCACCCAACAGAGTCTCTGAGGCTCTCAACACATGCTTCCCCTGTGAACCTGACCATCACTACCTTCCCTTCCCCTCTGCCTTCAAATCAGTCATGGGAATGTGATAGATCCCCTGTCAATGTTTCAGTCCGGGTGAGATTTGCTCTGCTAGCAATATTTAACACCAAGCATTCTTTTGCTTCCTTTGATTAGACAAGAAAGCCAAGCCACAAAATACACTTTCTTTTCCTTCTTGACTTGGTTGCTAGCAAGCTCAGAGTGAAGACTTCATTCATTCCATAATCACGGAGCCCGGCCCCACGTTAGGCACTGTAAAACCACGGATGATCTGCCTTTGGCTCAGGTCATGGTCCCATAGTCCTGGGGTCAAGCGCCACATCTGCTCCCTGCTTAGTGAGCCTGCTTCTCCCTCTCCCTCTGCCTGCTGCTCCCCCTGCTGTGCTCTCTCTATCTCTCTTAAATAAATAAAATCTTTAAAAAAAAAAAAAACCATACACAGATGAATAAACTACAGACCCTGTTCTTGTGATTCACTCATAGTTTTGTAGGAAAAACAGATGCTTAAAATCTCCTAAGATGGGACATGTAGGTTATATGAGGCATTTTGGGAATGAATAACTATGCCTAAGGGAGTCAGGGAACCTTATGTAGTCATGTGTGGAAGGTTCTTGATCCCATGTAGGGATTTGCCATACAACAACTTGGATTTTTTGCAACACTGATTCTTTATCTGTTTATCCCTGATTTAATGGCACTGGGGTCCCAGAACTGGTGATGTGTGAGGAGCCTAGGAGTAGACATCAGGAGATCTGTGTTCTAGTCCCAATTGTGGCTCAAACAGACAATGTGCTTTGGACAAATAAATGCCACTTCTTTAAATCATCTCTCACCCAGGTACTATCAAGGCTCCCGTTCTGGCCACCTACATTCCCTTCTACTTGCTGCAGCCAGGGAGAACTTTAAAAATCTGGTGAAACCTGGCATATTCCACTGTAATCAAACGACGAAAGTTAACAATCCTCAGTAAAGGGATGAACTGACATCCTGTGCCTCCTGGTACTCGGCACTAAGAAGGAAACCACATCACTTAAGAAGTACTTCTACCCCAAATGCATAACCTGAACGTAATCATGAAGAGATGTCAGACAAGTCCAACTTAAGGGAATGACAACCAAATGCAATGTATGATCATGGATTGGATCCTGGATCAAGAGGAGAAATTGGATACTGGATAATGTGGATAAGTGGTAAAATTTGGAAGTAGACTGTATATTACAGTAATATGCCAATGTTAAATTTCCTGAATTTGATTACTACGGTTTTATAAGACAACGTTCTTAGTCTCAGTAAGTATACACATGTCAACAAGCTAATCTCAAAAGTTTCCCAAGAAAATCAGAAGATGCATATGTCTCAAGAAAGTAAGGGAGGGAGGAAGGAATGCTAGCCAGGGCAGCTGGTAAGAGGATACAGGAGTTCTTTATTCCTGCCATTATAGAATTCACTCCCCTGACCCCATTCTTCACTCCTTCTCCAAGACCCCTCCAACTCCCCAAGCAGATGGGAGCCCTTCTCCCCACAGCTTTCTGCTGGGCTCTGTCAGCTGGGTTGGCCTTGAACCCACTGTTTGAAGATAAGCCTATATGACCCCAAGGGGCAGGGACTGTGACTGTGTCTGACTGCTTTCTGGCTCGGTGTTGGAACAGGGTTGGGTACAGTAAGTGCTTCAGGGGACTCACACATTCTGTGTCACCTCGGAGTAGAATCAGGACCATTGGGTAGGAAGAAAAAGGACTTAGGCTCTAGGCTGACCAGACTAGGAGTAGCAGCAGGCTCAGGGAAGAAGGATGAGATCCCCTCTCCAAAAGTGTGTACACAGAGACTCTAACAGGTGACTTGGAAGTCCCTCATGATCCAGACAGGCCAGTGGTTTAAAACCTTTGCCTTGGGGGATGAGTATGGAATCATTCATTCACTTAATTAACAAATACTTAGCGAGGCCTACTGAATGCCAGGCATTGTTCTAGATTTGGTGGATACAGTGGTAAAAGAGACAAAATTACCTAATCTGCAGACCTAAATCTGCATTCTAGTGAATGAGTTAATTATTGATGGCTTACATTGTTCTATGTGCTGTGAATGTATTAAACCAATTCTTGGGGCACCTGGATCGCTCAGTGGGTTAAGCCTCTGCCTTCGGCACAGGTCATGATCTCAGGGTGCTGTGATCGAGCCCCATATCAGGCTCTCTGCTCAGCAGGGAGCTTGCTTCCCTCCTCTCTCTGCCTACTTGTGATTTCTCTGTCAAATAAATAAATAAAATCTTAAAAAAAAAAAAACACCAATTCTTACAACCTTATTTGTAGGTATTATTGTTGTTGTTGTTACTATACACCGAGGCCCAGATAAGTTAAATAAATTGTTCAAGTCACACAACTATTTGTACCCAAGCAGCCTGGCCCAGATTCTTACCCACTACCTCATCCCATCTATTACTTGGGAGGAAGGGGGCAAGCTGGCCAGCTGCCAGCTCCATGGACAAGTCTGAACCCATGGAGACCACAGAGGAAGCCCTGAGTCTTCTAGGCTCAGGCCTTGGATGAGGAGGTTGGGTGTCTCTACATTGTTTGAACCACACTGAGCTCTGGGCGACCTGGGGTTTCTAAAAACATCAAGGGGTTACTGATGATGGTCTGGGTCACTCCTTCTCTACCTCCAAGGCTTAAGGATTTGCTACTATTCATTAAATTCACCCACCAAATATTTATTGAACACTACCATGTGTCCAGCACTGTGCTAAATGCTGGGGAAATGGCAGGGAATGGGCCAGAAACAGGCTCCGACCCAAGAGGACTTTCACTTTACCTAACAGTCACACCTGCTCAGGAAGTAGTGTATCTCCACTTTACAGATCAGGAAGCAGAAGCTCAGAAGTGACTTGCCCAGAGACACCGAGCTGGAAAGGGATGGAACAGGATTTGTGCTGTGGTCTGCCAGACTCTGGAGCCCATGTACTTTGTTTTGTGCCACATACCTGGAATGGGGTGAGACAGAGGGAAGTGGGGAGCAAGACCTAGGGTAAGGACAATAGCTCCTCTCAGTTTCCCCCTCTAGGTCCAGAAACCTCCTGAAGTCAATCTCAGCCCATTTTTTTCAGGTTCTATCTTCCCCTAACTGCTGCTGTCCCCACCCCCCCCAGCCCTAGGAACACTGGTCACTTGGTTGAGTGAAGGCAGGGCCCCCGCTCCTACTGTGGCCTGGAGCAAGACTCTGGGCCTCAGTCTTCTCCTCTTTAACAAGGGAAAAGAGGAGTATCTTCCTGGGCCACTGCTGAGGTTTAAACGAGTTATTCTGTGCAGGCTACTTGGTGCGGTGCATGGGGTGGGAGGGGCTTGGAAGCTGGGCGCCCCAAGTCGCTGCACGGATCTTCCTCAGAGTCAAAAGGTCCTAACCCACCCTCAGCAAACTTCTCTTGATGGTCTTCCCCCTTCCCTAGTCCCTGAGAACACACACACGGGTCAGTCTCTGTACTATTCCCCTCCTCCCAAGGTCCCCAGGACAGGCCCCACCCCTGTACCCTAGCCCAGTCTAGCACAGCCCACCGAGAGGGGCACCCCAGCCCTGCTCGGAGAAACAGCCTTCTACTCTCGCACCCGGCGTCCCCGCACCCTCTATTTCCTGCCCCGAAGGCTCAGCCTGTGACTCCGGCATCCGGGGACACCTACTCGCGAGGCACGGGAGAACCAGACCCCGGCACTGCCCCTCGGATCAGCACAGCCCCTACACCAGCAGGGCCCTCGGGGCGAGCACCATCCTCTCCAGCTGCAGCGGCCCTCCGCCCGCGGGCAGACGCAGCCCCTCTCCCCACCTGACATCTTTCCCCCAGCCAGCGGAGCCCTGAGGGCGACCGCGGCCCTCCCACCCCACTCTGCCCGCCCAGCCCCGGCGCCCGCTCGGGCCGCTCCCAGGCCGGGCCCGCACACCCCGGAAGTGGGAGGGTGGCGCCCGAGGAACTGGTCCCGGGACCCTCCCCCGCCCAGGCGCAGCCTCAGGGGTCTCTCCACACCAGTGCCGCCGTGCTTCGCGCCCCCACGGGCCCGCGCGGGGCTTACCTGTCCCGCCAGGTGAGCCGCCTTCGGCTCGGCCCCTCCCCCCGCCCCCTTCGCCGCTCACCTGGAGCGCAGGTGAGCGTCTCGCGGGAGCGCGGCACGGGCCGCCGCTGGGGACACACTTCCTGCCTCCGCGAAGCTCTGCCGCCGCCGCCGCCGCCGCCGCCGCCGCCGCGCACCTGGGCAGAGGCCCCGCCCTGGGCGCCGAGGGTGGCGGCGGGGTAGGGGTGGGGGGCCCGAGGCCTGGCTCGCGCGCTGTGTCTACGCCCTCCAAGCGGTGCTCAGCCTGGTCTGGCTAAGTGAGGCGGGCAGGGTAGACCGACGCTGGCAGGGTAGACCGACGCTGGCGGTTCAGTCTCCTCTTCCGTTGAATGGGCAGGTAGTCCGAGCAGTCTCCGAGCACCTGGGGAGCTCTTGCCAGCTCTTAAAGGCGCAGCTCCAAGGGTGTGTATCTCCTGGGATGCCTTCCCTGGCCCCTAGGCCTGTCTGGTTTCCTGTTATATAGAACAGTTCTCCCTAATTCATTATCATAATATTCAGCACACAGTTTTCTTGTCTTGTGACTCCTCCTTTTCTGACTTTAGGACACAGTCTGGTCTTGTTCCCAATGCTCCCGCTGCCCAGTGCAGGACGGGCGCATACTAGGTGCTCAGCAGATTTTCTCGATTGAATGAACCGCTGGGCTCCCCGAGTTTTTCCTTTGCCCTGAGACAAAATAGGGGGTGTGCCCTGAGACAAAATAGGGGGTGTCCTCTGCTTAGCTGCGCAGTTCACCTCCGTTTGGGAAAGTCTGCAGGGAAGATCAACTACCTCTATTCTGGGGCCAAGAAGCAGAGTGGAGGAGGGGGCTGGACTGTCCAGTCCTGAAAGACATATCACAGAGCCACAGAGGTGACCAAAATGGGCCATGACTACCACATCCCATGGAGTCTCTGGAAGAGGGACCATCACTGGGTGGCAAGAAGTCAGGGCTCAGACTCTCTTGGGTTCCTGCTCTCCAAAAGAATAATAACAACAGTACCAATAAACAAATGACTTTCTTCCTTTTCTTTTTTTTGAACACGTGACGTTTAAGGAGTAGCTCCAGGACTCATGCTTGCATAGTATTATTTAATCCTCCCACGAGTCTGTGAGGTGGGTTAGGTGTTATCATTCCCATTTTACAGATGTGGAAACAGAATAAGGAAGGAAGGGGAAATTATTTGTTCAGGCAGTTGGAAAAAAAACGTGTGAGTTTGGGCAACACACTCTCTTCTCTAAGCCTATCTGTGGAGATAATAATACCTCTCTCTGGCTGGGAAAATTAAAAAAGATAATGGATGCAAAGTGAGATCAAGGATATGTGGAGAGATCTTTGGGGTAAGGATTGGTAGGTAGGAAGAATTCAGCACTGCCTAGGTCTCTCGCCCTTCATGTACTGGTACACATCCTCCCAACCATAGACGGAAATCCTGCTGACTAGGATAGAGATCTTTGTCTGCTCTGTTTGGGTCTCAAGCCCTCCCTTTGTCCAGCCAGGGTGGACCACTCCTTGGAAGATCATTCCCATGGCAACTGGAGCGTTTCTTTTCCTGTCTCACCCCTCAGGGCACCATCATCTCATTCTGTGGGTCCCTTACCATATCCATACAGCAGGTGTTCAATTCCACGAGAAACCCTCTGCAACTCCCACCACATCTTGTCCACATTCTTACCTGGGGGCAAATGGTACAGTGTATCCTCATTTGGAGCTCAGAAAGTGAGTCACCGTGTGTATAGCTGAAATCTGTGTATCCTAAGACCAGCAAGTCCATTCCTGGGTACAACCACAAGAATGGCACACATATGGGGTGCCTGGGTGGCACAGTTAGGTTAAGCATCCAGCTCTTGATTTTAGCTCAGGTCATGATCTCAGGGTCCTAGGATGAAGCCCCATGTGGGCTTAGTGTCAGCAGGGAGTCTACTTGGGATTCTTTCTCTCTCCCTTTCCCTCTGTCCCTCTCCTCGCTCATGCATGCTCTCTCTCTAAAATAAATAAATAAGGGGCATTTGGTGGCTCAGTCGGTTAAGTGATTGCTTTCAGCTCGGGGTCCTGGGATCAAGTCCTGAATCAGACTTCCTGCTCGTTGGGGAGCCTGATTCTCTCTCTGCCCCTCCCACCACCGCTCATTCTCTCTCTCTCTCACAAAAATAAATAAAAATACTTAAAAAAAATAAAATAAAGTAAATCTTAAGAAAAAAAAAAAGGGCACATATGTGCCAGGAGCCATGGATAAGAATGGTAGCAGAAACATTGTTCATGGTATCCCCAAACCAAAAACACTGAAATACCATTGACAGGAAATGAAGAGATGTGGAATAATTATACAACAATAGAAAATGAATGAAAAAACAGCAATACAGCTGAATCGTGGTGATATAATTTTGAGTGAAAACTCAGTCAGAAGAGCATGTGATTCTTGATCTCAGTGTTGTGAGTTCCAGCCCTGCTTACTAAAGAGATTACTAAAAAAAAAAAAAAAAAAAAAAAAAAAAAAAAAAATTGATTAAAAAAAAAATGCAAGTCCCAGAAGAGCATAGATGGAATGATACCCATTTTGTAAAATTCAAATATAACCAGAACTACTAAATTTAGGCATAATATTGGGGTTGAACTTCATAAAGCTGCTGGGTTGTGACCTGTTTTGACCTATAAAAAGGGTAAATTCATAAGGCCCAGCCTAATTTATGTGTGGGGAAAAAAACTACTAAAAAAAAAAAAGCAAGAGAAGGAAGAACACAAAATTCAGAATAGTGATTACCTGGGGGTGGGGGGAGGAACAGTAAATAGATAGTTTTTAGTGATTTTGTAGTTCTTGGATTGGATGATAGGTTCAAGTACTTTCATTTTTATCATGAATGAATGAATGAAAAAGTATACATTTATGCTGTAAATAATGAAGGCTGTTGTCACTTGCAAAGTTCTCAAGGTAGCAAAAATGTGAGAATCTAAGTTTTTCTCCCACTCATTTATTTATTCTTTTTTTTTAAGGTTAAGGTATGTTTTATCTTATAACTCACCTTTTTAGTGTACAGCTCTGTAGGTCTTTGATTTTTTTTTTTTAAGATTTTGTTTATTTATCAGAGAGAGAGAGCACAGGCAGAGGGAGCAGCAGACAGAGGGAGAAGCAGGCTCCCAGAGGAACCAGGAACCCAAGGGGTGGGACTCGATCCCAGGACCCTGGGATCATGACCTGAACTGAATGCAGACAGATGCTTAACCAACTGAGTCACACAGGCTCATCCCTGTGAGTCTTTAAATGTTCATGCAATTTTATGACTCAACACCACAATCATGATTTACTTAAAAAAAAATCTTAAAAAAACAAAATGATGTTCCGATACATACTACAGGCTAGAGGAATATTTTTTAAGATTTTATTTTTAAGTAATCTCTACACCCAACATGGGGCTTGAACATACAGCCCTGAGATCAGGAGTTGCACACTCCACTGACTGAACCAGCCAGGAGCCCCAGCATAGATGAATTTTAAAGACATTATGCTAAGTGAAATAAGCCAGACACAGAAAGACAAAAATTCAGATTCCACTTACATTAAATATTTAGAACAGACTAATTTATTAAGACAGAGATTAGAGGTTACCAGGTACTGGAGGGAGGGGGGAAATGGGAAGTTATTGCTTAATGGGTACAGAGTTTCTATTTGGAATGATGAAAAATTTTGGAAATAGATCATGGCGGTGGTTGTGCAACAGTGTGAATGTAATTAATGCCACATCGTACACTTAAAAGTGGTTAAAATGGCAATTTTTATGTTTTATCCATTTCCTTTTTTTAAAAAAGATTTTATTTATTCATTTGAGAGAGAGAGTACGAGCAGAGGGGAGAAACAAACTCGCAAACACGCCATTGAGCAGGGAGCCTGATGTGGGACTTGATCCCACAACTCTGAGATTAAGACCTGAGATTAAGACACTTAACCATCTGAGCCACCCAGGCACCCCTATATATTTTCTTTTACCATAATTAAACACACCCCACAAAATTATGACCTCTTTTTAAAAAGATTATTTATTTGAGAGAGACAATGAGTGCACAAGCTAAAGAAGGGGCAGAGGAGGAAGGAGAGAGAATCTCAAGGTAACTCCCCGCTGAACGAGGACCCCAATGTAGGGCTCTATCCCAGGACCCTGAGATTATGACCTGGGCTGAAGAACTGGACATTTAACAGACTGAGCCACCCCGGTGTCCTGATGAGTCCCTTTGAAAACAAAACAACATAACTTATGGGCCCAGTATTCAGTGCAACAAAGGAAACATCTACTGGAGGATTTCCCAGATAACAACAAACCTCTCCTGTGTACTTCCCTTCTCAGTTTACAAAGAAAACACTTAAATTTTATCCTTACAAGAGGCTGAGATAGGCATTGTCATATTCATTTCACAGATGGGGAAACTGAGGCTCATTAAAGTCCCAAGGACATACTGTGACAGAGCAGTACCCAGGCCTCTAGCTCCCAGTGTCGTACTCCTCCCAGCCCTCAGAGCTGTGTTTGGGCTTCTTTCTAAGCAGAAAGGCCTACTTTTCTAACCAGAGCTTCCTGAGCTCAGTTTTGCCTCTTGGCTGTGACCAGGGGCCCTCATCTGTTGCTTAACTCGGCTTGATGTCTGCTTCTCTGGTCTCCTTCCTCAGCTGCCATTCAGGCTACTTGGTTGGTGACAGCCTGGGGTGGGGGGTGGGTTCTGGCTTAGGCCACTGGCTGGCTGGAGATGACTAAGGAGGACAAGTCTGGGTGTAAAAGTATAAACTTGGAGTTAGATTTGTTGAATTTGATGATTTGTGAGGCACCTGGGTGGCTCAGTCATTAAGCATCTACCTTCAGCTCAAGTCAAGATTCCAGCGTTCTGCCTCAGGCTCTCTGCTGGGCAGGAGGCCTGCTTCTCCCTCTCCCACTCCCTCTGCTTGTGTTCCTTCTCTCACCACGTCTCTGTCAAATAAATAAATAAAATCTTTTTTAAAAAAGAATGTGATGGTTTGTGAGATAGCCAAAAAATATCATGATTGTATATGTAGCTTGCATTCAGAGTGCTATTTGGAACCTCTACGATGTGCAGATTGGGTCACGAGCAAGAGCAGTGGGTCAGAGGAGTATGGATCAGGCTGCAGGGTTGTCTGCTGCCGGCTTCTGGTGTGCGTCTCCCATAGGGGCACTAGGGGGCAGCATGCAACAGTGGAAATTGCCAGAATACTGAGCTAGGCTCTGAGTCGGAATTGAAGCTCTTGCAACCTCAGCATGTCTCATCTGAAAATGGGTTTCCTGTGAGGTAGGATAGTACGGTGGCTCAGAGTGTGAATTCTGCAGCCAGGGGGTCTGAATTTGTGTCCCTGTTCTGCCACTTGCTAGCTGTGTGACTTTGGCCAAGTTATTGAATTGATTACAACAGAGGCTGGCAGGTAGTAAATGTTAAGTAAATGATAGTTATATTATTTTAACCCCTTCTTCCCTCTCTGCCTCCCCAGCCATGCTGGGGCCAGGACTGTCTGGGACAAGGCCACCGCCCCTGAGAATAAACAGGAAAACCTGTTACTGCTGCTGCCCATGACCACCTGTTACGTGTTAGGTATCTTCTGTGCCTTATTCCATGTAATTCTCACCATCACTCAGTGAATAGGTCCCAAATCCCCATTTTATAGCTAAGAGATCAGAGGCTCAGAGATTTAAGCTGCTTGCCCAAGGTCACACAGCCAGTAAATGGTAGAGCCCAGAGTTCATTCTGAACAGAGAGCCTGAGCTCCTGCTGGGGTTCCTCTGGATACCCCAGAAATTGGGCCCTGGACGTTGTTCCAGGCCCCAGCAGAGTTGGGGAATCTGCCCTCAAGAATTCCCTTCTGTGATCAGCTCTGGTTCCGCTCACCATGTCTCTCTTGTCCAGGTAGAATTTCCTGAGATTCCGAGTAGAATAAATGGAACGGAACCAGCGAAAGGGAACCCCTCCGTGTGGAAGGAGACAGAATGGTGGAGCATGAGTGGAATTGGAAAATGGGAGCTGAAGCCATCTTGGCTCCTCTGGTTAGTCAGATGTGTCTGTACAGGTCAGACAGTTGGCCAGTGAGTTGCCTCTCCCCTTTCCTTCATTGGCCAAAGGGTGGTGTGTCCTGGAGGCTGAGAAAAACCCAGGAAGTCTGGATGTTATGCTGGGGAGTGAGGGCCAGTGAGTTGGGGTCTGGGCCGAGAGGATGACATACATAGAGATACAAAGAGATGTGCATAGGGATTCTAAGGAGCTGGGCTGTGGTGGCTTCTGGAACTCTAGGTAGACAGCTGGGTAGGAAATCCCAAGTCCACGTGACACTGGGGGATTCCTGGGGCTCCCCGGCTTCTGTTAGCACGGCTGCCAGTTGCTGGTCCTCAAGGGACCTGCAGGCCAAGGAGCCCTCCTGTACCAGGCTGAGGCAAAGGCTGTTTCTTTGGTCCTGAATTTGATTCCAGTGGAAGTATTTTCTGCAGAGTCCTTGTGTTGAAAGTATCTTCATCCAGTTCCCTGGAAATGAGGCCCGTGAGGGGAATGACCTTAGCTGAGATTGGATAGTGAATAAGCAGCAGGGCCCAGAGGGGGTGGATTCTGCTCCCATGCTGCTCTGTGCGGTGGCAAGAGAGGTCTGGGTTCCAGTCCTGCCTTTATCACCTAGTGGCTTTGTGAGCTGGGGCGAGAGGCTCAGCCTCTCTGGCTTTGAGTTTCCACATCAGTAAAATCTGTTTATTCATTCCACCCTTTTCTTGTCTATCCTCCACCTCGCCCCGGTACTGCTCCCTCACTCTCTTCACACACACACACACACACACACACACACACACACACACACACAGTGGGCATGGATACCCATGGCCAGCGCTGAGTCTTCTGGTCACTTACAGGGAACAGTCAGGGCAGGACTTATAGAGCAGTCAGCTCTGGCCACTGAACACCAGCCCTACTTTCTGGCTGTCCCCCGCAACCAACCTGGCATCCCCATTAAGCCTTCCTGGAGAGCTCCCAGCTTGAAGGCTGCCTTCCTGAGGTATCCCCAAAGGCTGCCTGAACCCCTCTGTTGCCCTTGACCTCCTCTGATGCTTTCCCTGTTCCCAGATGGGAGCTCCAAGAGGGCAAAGTCTGGTCGAATTCATCTCTGAGTCCCCAGCACCCAGCCCAGGGCAGGATCCAAAGGCTACAGCCAGGAGTGTTTTTAGAAGGAGTAATTGAAGGAGGAGGCCCCTCTGACCCCTCTCCTTTCTCAGGCACCCACGACCACCACCATCATCCTCCAAAACTGCTGATGTGGCAGAAAGAGCCCTACAGTGTGTGGGCAGGGGAGACGGTCATGCAGACCCTGGATGGACTGTCACCCCGGCCTCTTCCTGATTGTGTGAACATGGGAAATGAGCTCACTTCTCCAAGCCTCAGTTTCCTCTTCTATAGGTGGGCTTCCTGAGGGGACACATAAGCTGCGAACAGAAAGATCTAGGCAGAAAGACCCATAGCATAAAGCCCCCAAGGTGGGGATATGCTGGACATGTTCAGGAAACAGAAAGGAAGCCGGTGTCGCTGGGGTGCAGTGAGCAAGGGCTCGGGAGAGACCCTGGGGTTGGGGATGGTGACGTGGCAGGCACGGCTCTACTACACAGGGCTTTGGAGGCTACGGAGGACTCTGTGTGGGGAACTGACTGGAGGGTCTTAAGCAGGTGTGTGGCTTGATCGGACCCAAACCTCCAAACCTTCATTTTGGTCACTGGAGGGTGACTGGAGGCGAGGGTAAGACTGGAAGCAGGGAGCCCAGTGAGGAGGCTGTGGCCGTGGTCCAGGCGAGAGATGATGGCTGTCTGGACCAGACGGGCATCTGGAGATGTGGTGAGAAGTGGTCAGACATACGATGTATTCTGGGAATGGATTCCACAGGACTGTATGTGGAGGAGAAGGACAGAGAAGAGGCAGGATTGGGCCTTGCTTCAGTTATCTATTGCTGGGAAATAAACCATCCTAAAACGCAGTGGCTTAAAACAAGGATATATTAGTTCTGGAAAGTCTGTGGTTTGGCTGGGGTTAGCTGGCCGGTTCAGCTGGTTTCGCCTGGGGTGGCTGCTGGGGTTGCATTCAGCTGGGGGCGGCTGGGGTTGGCTTACCAAATCACCCAGGACCTCTCCTCACCTGACAGTCTAGCTAACCGTCTTACAGGGCAGCGGCTGGCTTCCGGGAGGACAGGCCCCATTGTGCAAGTGCCTGTCGAGTCTCCCATTCACGCTTCTTGATGTCCCATTGACTAAAGCAAGTCATAAAGCCAAGCCTGGAGTCAACATGGGAGGGTGCCCACAAGGGGGCATACATACCAGCAGACCCAGTTCATGAGAGCCACCAGTGTGACAGTTGGGCACCTCCCCCACTCACCCCGGGTTTGTGGCCTGAGGAACTGGAATTTCCTCAGGAAATTCAAGGGTAAGGGAGAAAAACCAGGGTTCAGGGGCGCCTGGGTGGCTTAGTGGGTTAAAGCCTCTGCCTTCGGCTTAGGTCATGATCCCAGGGTCGTGGGAATGAGCCCCACATCGGGCTTTCTGCTCAATGGGGAACCTGCTTCCCCCTCTCTCTCTGCCTGACTCTCTGCCTACTTGTGATCTCTCTTTGTCAAATAAATAAATAAAATCTTTAAACAAACAAACCAGAGTTCAACAGAAGTCCTGGGATGGTGCATTGCTCTTCCCCAGGACCTTCCAAGTGAGACACTGAGGAGGACAGGGGGCCCAGGAGACTGGCAGCAGTGGAGACACAAAGCCCTGAGGCAGGTATGGTGAGGCACAGGTTGCGTAGGTGTGGGAATCAAGGCAGAGAACGTGAAAAATGTCCAGGCCGTTCTCACTGAACAGGCATCACGAGTGCCTACTCCGTGCCTTGCCCTGGCCTGAGCACTGTGGACACAGAGAGGAATGAGACTTGGCATGTGACCTCAGGGAATGCACAGTGTGTGGGGAAGACAGATCATTCCCAGAAACGCCAACAGGACGTGAGAGGAGACGGCTTAGTGCGGCGGTGGAAGTGTGTCCAGGGTCTCAGGGGAGGGATTCCTGAGTGGTTCCCAGCGGCGGAGTACTAGAAGAATACATAGTTGGTCAGACAAGATTTGGGAGCTGGAGCAGGCGGAATCCAGCCTGGACCCCAGCCTGGGTCAACTGCCCTCTGGGTCTGACAACGAAGGGGTGAAAGTAGACCCACAGGTGGGCTCTGGGAAGACCATCTGCAGATACTTTTCTTTCCATTTGATGGATGAGCAAACTGAGGGTCAGAGTGGGGAAGCCGTTCTACCCAGATCTGACTCCTCACATCTTGTGCTTTTTTCAACTATGTTCAATTCTTGCCAAAATCATAGGGAAGGTGTGGAAAGGACAGCTTTCTCCGGAACTCACAGGAATGCCTGGAGGGGCTGGTGTGGGAGCTGCGGCGGGGTGCCCCTCCCTGCTGTGTGTCCTAGATTTGTGCCTCCTGGAGCAGGCAGAGCCTTGTGAGGAGACATAGCGGGAGGTGGTGACATAGACTGGAGATGGGCAAACCCAGACATGGAGCCCCTAGTCTGAGCAGAAAACCCCACTCTTGCCCTAAGGACCCTCCTGTGGAGTCCAGCCCTCGCCCCCTCCCTCTCTGTGGAGGTGGGAGAACATGGTCTGAAGGATGAAGGATGGAGGGGAACTGTGTGGAAGTTAGGGAACAGAGGTCAGGGTCAGGGGAGGGCCTGGGGTACCTCTGGCTAGCTGGGAAGGGTCAGGGCTTATCAGGCTTAGCTCTGGGTGCTCAGGGTAGGGATGGAGGGAGGCTAGAAGCTTGGGGGCTGGTCTAGCTCAGCCTCAGCCTGAGTGACCTGGAGTTTGTCCCACTCTTCTAGGCTGGTGCCCAGAGTCCCCAGAGCTCTGCCAAGCGGAGCCACCAGCCCAGGAGCTCAATAACACAAGAGCCAGCTAGGCCCCCCAGCCGCCCCCCCTTGAGCACTGGAGCCCTGTTGCTCCTTCCCCCCAGCCTGTCTGGAGGCAGCAGGGCGGTGGCCGATAAGTCGGGCCCAGGGAGGGAGGGGTGGAAGAAGACGGAGGGGGAGGGCAGGTCCTGGCATCTGATGCACTCACAGCCAAAGCCTCTTTTCCTTGGACCCAGAGTGCTCTGCAGTGGGGCTGGAAGCCAGCCCCAGGGAGAGACTGGGAGCTGGGTGCAGGGGCAGGGGTGGGGAGTTGAGGGGGCAAGAGGGGGGTTGGGGGGAGGAGAAGGCAGAATCAGAGAAAAGCCTGGAGAAGGAGGTAGAGATGGAGAGTCTGAAAGAGAGAGAAGGGGGTGCAGAAGCAGGTGTGGTGGGTATGAATATGGGTACATGCATTCAGGCAGGCAAGAAAATATGCTGTTTTTATTTACATTATTTTTTAAAGATTTATTTATTTCAGATATAGAGCAAGAGCTAGCCCTGGAAGCGAGCAGGGGTGAAGCAAAGGGGGAGGGAGAGGAACAGACTCCCCTCTGAGCCCTACATGAGATCTTGACCCCAGCCAAAATTAAGAGTCAAATACTCAGTCCACTGAGCCATCACGTGCCTGAAAATAAGGTATGTTTAAAAATTTACTCAGAGGGGCATCTGGGTGGCTCAGGCAGTTAAGCATCTGCCTTGGGCTCAGGTCATGATCCTGGGGTCCTGGGATGGGCTCCCTGCTCAGCCAGCTGGATCTAGAGTCTCCAGGCCCTGGAGGGTGTGCTGGGCTGGCGCTGGCTGCTCAGCGATAGGCTGCAAAGGAACAGGGACTCTGCTAAGGGACAGATCCCCTGACTCAGGGGCCAGAGGGACAGACAATTGCCTAGGGCTTCTAGGGACCAGAATGCGACAGCCTTCCCCATCCTTTTCTCTGGTGGGGTGGGAGTGGCAGTTCAGGTTCCCCAGTCCCCGGGAACAGGTGGGTCTAGGCCCTGGGCTCAAGGGGAGAAAACGGTATATAAGACAAATAACACACAAAATGTGTGTTAATTGACTGTTTGTGTTATTAGGAAGAAGAGTAGGCTCTTAGTAGTTAAGTTTTTGGAGAGTCAGAAATTATACATGGATTTTTTACAGCACCCCGGCCCCCACACTGTTCAAGGGTCAATTGTATATATATTTATACCTGTCTCTATATAAAAGTATATGTACCATTTAAAGAGTAAAGATAAAAGGAACATCCTGGGGGCGCCTGGGTGGCTCAGTCGGTTAAGCTTAGGGAAAAACAAAAAGGAGCATCCGGGCACCCCCAACTAGTTTAATTGGACATGTCCCTACCTTTGAAGCCTATGTATGGCCCTCTTCTGTTGCTTCCCCTTTCTCATCCTCCCAGAGAAAAATATCATCTTGAAAATGGTGTCCATCATTCCCTTAATGTTTGGGCAGATTCATCCATTGGACTCATCACCTAAGACCCATAACATTTCTAGAAGCCTATAAAAATGTTTCCTTCTGGGACACCTGGGTGGCTCAGTGAGTTAAAGCCTCTGCCTTCGGCTCAGGTCGTGATACCAGGGTCCTGGGATCGAGCCCCGCATGGGCCTCTCTGCTCAGCAGGCAGCCTGCATCCACCGCTCTCTCTCTCTCTCTCTGCCTGCCTCTCTCTGCCTACTTGTGATCTCTGCCTGTCAAATAAATAAATACAATCTTTAAAAAAAATGTTTCCTTCTAAAATCAGAGATGATTGAACAAATGGGTTAACAGCGCTTTATGCTTAGGTTGCTAAGAATTTTTAACACAAATAATGAATTATCAAGTGCATTTTCTGTATAAGTTGAAATGGTTACTTGGTTTTTCTCCACTAGCATGCTAATATGATTAATTCCACTAGTAGATTTTCTGATGTTGAATCAACCTTCCTAGAATAAGCTCAACTTAGTCATGACATGTTTATTATCTTTTGAATACATTGCTAGATTGAAGTTGCTGATATCATTGAGGGCATTAACATCTATGTTCTTAAGTAACATTGCTCTGTAATTTTTCTTTCTTATACTGTCCTTGGCTGTTTTCTTTTTTAAAAGATTTGTTTATATATTTTTTAAAAGATTTTATTTATTTATTTGACAGATAGAGATCACATGTAGGCAGAGAGAGAGGGGGGAAGCAGACTCCCGCTGAGCAGTGAGCCCCATGTGGGACTCAATCCCAGGACCCTGGGATCATAATCTGAAGGAAGAGGTTTTAACCCAATGAGCCACCAAGATGCCCCTGTTTGTTTATTTTTAGAGAGAGAGACAGAGTCCACACGTAAGTTGAGCAGGGGTAGGGGTATAGGAAGAGGGAGAGAGAGAATCTCAGGCATACACCCTGTCCCCCACTGAGCTTGGAGCCCGATGTGGGGCTCAATCTGGGGACCCTGAGATCATGACCTGAGCTGAAATCAAGAGCCAGACGCTCCATCGCTCCAACCGACTGAGTCACCCAGGCGCCCCGTCCTTGACTGTTTTTGATGTAAATTTTTATTTTTCCAGGCATTTGCTGAGTTTACCTTTGCTTCAAGTTCATTGTCATAAAATTATCTGCAATATTCCTCTGTTATCTTTTAAATTTTGGCTACTGCTACAGTTCCCTAGTCTGTTTTTCAAGTCCAACACTGTTGAATTGTGCTGCCTTCCTTTTCTTTCTTGATTTTTTTTTAAAGATTTTATTTATTTATTTCACAGACAGAGATCACAAGTAGGCAGAGAGGCAGGTGTGGGGTCGGGGGAGCAGGCTCCTCGCCGAGCAGAGAGCCCGATGCAGGGCTCAATTCCAGGACCCTGGGATTATGACCTGAGCTGAAGGCAGAGGCTTTAACCCACTGAACCCACCCAGGCACCCCTCTTTCTTGATTTTTGACCAGTCTTCCCAGGAATGTCTCAGTTTTGTTCCTGTATCAGTTCAGAATTAGTTTCAGCTGGAAGCAATAGACCCCCCACTGTTCGACTATCCCCAGAATGAGACCTTTGTCTTAAGGTCCTCACTGACACCCATCACCTCCCCGTTTCTGGCTGCAGGATGGGGAAAAGGAGAAAGAGCTGCTTGCCAGTTGCGTGCCCAGGCTCAGTCTTTGGGGCTCTCTCCCTCTCTCCCTTCTTCATCCCATGGTCCCACTAAAGACTGCCTATGTCTTGAGAATTTGGAATTCACATCTGCAGCCTACTCTTCTCTCTTGAGCTCCAGACATGCAAATTCAATGTCCATTCAAAATTTCCACTTGAATATCTGTCTAATAGGTATTTAGAACTCCACAGGGCCAAAATTTAACTCTATAGGGAAGAAAAATCCAACAAAATGCTGGAACTCAAAGGGTCCCTTTCTTCTGAATGCTTCCTGATTGCAGCTTGAAACTTGATTGCAACTTGGCTCCCCCTTCCCAGAGAGAAGGTTCTGCAGCTCCTGGAATGACATCATTTGATGGAGCTCAACCAGAACTTTTTTTTTTTTTTTTTAAGATGTTGTTTTTAAGGGTGCCTGGGTGGCTCAGTGGGTTAAAGCCTCTGCTTTCAGCTTAGGTCATGATCCCGGGGTCCTGGGATTGAGCCCCGCATAGGGCTCTCTGCTCAGCAGGGAGCTTTATTCCATCTCTCTCTCTCTCTGCCTGCCTCTTTGCCTACTTGTGATCTCTGTCAAATAAATAAATAAAATCTTAAAAAAAAAAAAAAGGAAAAAGAAAATAAATAGAATAACACAGAATAGATTAGACCGGGAAATAGAAGTGTCTCTCACATGTGAATAGGGTAAAGTATTGTTCATGAATCTCCCATCTGCTTACTGAATCCTATTGTAAAATGTCCTATCATGTGTTGAAGTAAAAAATATTGGTGAGGCTTTGGGTTTCAGTGGGTGCCTTTACGGCAAACACCAGCTAAAAAGGCTCTTTTATTCCTGAGGAATTGTCCTTGCTTGTCATTTCTGGCCTCTCTTATTTCCCTTACTTTGTGGGTAGCTCATTGATGCTTTACAAAAGATAATTTAAAAAATGCATCCATCTTTTTTTTTAATTTTTAATTTTTTTTAAAGATTTTATTTATTTATTTGACAGAAAGAGATTACAAGTAGGCAGAGAGGCAGGCAGAGAGAGAGAGGAGGAAGCAGGCTCCCTGCTGAGCAGAGAGCCCGATGCGGGACTCGATCCGAGGACCCTGAGATCATGACCTGAGCCGAAGGCAGCGGCTTAACCCACTGAGCCACCCAGGTGCCCTGCATCCATTGTTTTTTAAAGAGGATATATGGGGAAGTGTTTCTCTGCTTCCCTTTCTCCCACTTTGTTAGAAATGGAATTTCTTCCTGTGGTTCTATCCCATTTCATTCCATCACCGAGTTCATTATACTCCAGGTTCACTTGCTTCCTTTGTGTTCCTCAATGGCCAAACTCTGTTCTGCAAAGAATCTTACGCGCCCTGCTCCTTGCACCTGGATTGTTTCTCCGTGGCACTTCTAAGCCTGGCTCCTTCGTATCCTTCAGGACTTCTTTATCAACCAGGATTTGTTCAATTATAACTGATAGAAACCCTAGCTCAAAATAGCTTAAGGGAAAACAAAACAAAACATTTAATAGAAAAGGCCAAGGGGTGTGCCACCTTCAGGTAGAGCTAGAATCAGGTGCTCATGTAATTTTTCCACTTATGAGGTCTCTCTGTTTCTGGGCTCGCCTGCCAGGCACCAGGCAGGTAGGCACTTCCTTTGTGGTGACAAGCTGACCTCCTGCAGCTCCAGGTCCAAAATCTGGTCAACAATTCCTGGGCAAAGAAAGTCTCTCTTCCCCAGAAGTTCTAGCAAACATCCTAGGGTTGAGTTTCGTTGGCCGGGCCAGGATCACAAGTCCGATCTGGAGATGGGCTAGGGTCAGTCCCACAAAGAACATGCGTTGAGTTTGTCAGAGAGGTTGTGTCCCTTCAAAATAAAGGCAATGTTGTCAGAAGTAGGATAAGTGAATGATGGGAAAGCAAAAACCACAGCTGCTCAATCCATCATCCTTGACTCCTTGAACTAAAGGACATCCTCTTGATTACTCCCTGTCACATCCCCCTGTTTACTTCCTTCAAAGCATGCAGGTAAGCCGATCTGAAATGGTATTTGCATTGATTCCTTTGTGGCCTTCTTCTTTCCCTCTGCATCAAGAGTGCTCAGAGCACAGGCACCACGGCCCTCTTGATCACTGCTATATTCTAGCTCTTAGAGCACAGAGTAAGCACTTAATAAAGGCTTTGGGCAAGAATGAGCTTGCCAGAAAGCCATCCTCTCTTGCTTTCTTAAGCATCTTCCAAGGGGGGGTTCATGCCAGGCAGCCCGATGCCCTTCGCCACTGGATCAATCCCATCAGTGTATCAAGGTGTAGCTTCCATCTTACAGAATTCCTGTTCAACCCTAGTTTCTTGCCTGCTACCAGCCCACTTCTCTGTTTCTTTCCAAAACAAAACTTCACAGAAGAGTAGTCTACTTTTGCCAGGATGCTTCCTCACTCTCAATTTATTCAGTCACTCTCTTATTTTACCTTTTTATTACCAACCACTCCTGCTCAGGGTCCTTTGCTGGTTCCTCACCATCACCTTGACATCTAAATATGGCACCTCTGCTTCTCTCCTCTATCAGCACTTTCTCCCAAGGCCATTTATCCTGCCCCATGCTTTCAGTGCCCTCTATATGTTGATGACAAATTTAAGCCTCCAGTCCTGACTTCCAGATGTATCTATACACCTGCTTACTTATCATGGATATCCAATTTGGGTGTTATGAAATAAAAGAAGAAATAATATATATATAGGTCTGTACTCCTAGTTCCTGGCACAGGACTCTTAAAATCCTTGCAATTTCCCAAGTGATGAGAGCATAAGAAACATCCTTTTGCTCCAATACTCAATCTTTGACCCTAGTTCCTGGCACAGAGCTCCTAGAGCCCTTGGAGTTTCCTGGGTCACAGGAGCATATTTTACTCTAATGAGGTGACCCTTGGTGGGCTCCTAGATAGCTTCAGAGAGGGGAGTAGGTCACCAGAAACACCAAGCCATGATTAGAAGCTTGAAACTTTCAGCCCCATCCAAGGAGAGAGAAACTGGGTGGCTCAGTCGGTTAAGTCTGACTTCTGCTCAGGTTATGATCTCAGGGTCCTGGAATCAAACCTCACATCAGGCCTTTTGCTCAGAGGAAAGTCTGCTTCTCCCTCTCTCTCTCTCCCACTTCCTCCCTGCTGCACCCCCCCAGCACATGCTCCCCTCCCAAATAAATAAATAACATCTTTTAAAAAATAGATCATGGGGTACCTGGGTGGCTCAGTGGGTTAAGCCTCTGCCTTCGGCTCAGGTCATGATCTCAGGGTCTTGGGGTCAGGCTCTCTCCTCAGCAGAGAGTCTGCATTCCCCCCGACCCCCCCGTCTGCCTCTCTGCCTACTTGTGATTGCTCTTTCTGTGTCAAATAAAATCTTTTAAAATAATAATAAATAAATAAATTGATCATACCTCCATAATGAAGGCTCCATAAATATTTCCAAAGTATGGGTTTTCGAGAGCTTTGGGTTGGTGAAAATATCCACATGCTTGGAGGACAGTACACGCTAATTTCCAGGAGACAGAAACTCCAGCGCTTGGGGCCCTTCTGGATCTTGCCCTATTGTATCTCTTCTTCTTTTTCTTCTTTTTAATTTTATTTATTATTTGTCAGAGAGAGAGAGAGAGAGATCGAGAGAGCAAGCACAGGCAAATAGAGTGGCAGGCAGAGGCAGAGGGAGAAGCAGGCTCCTTGCTCCTTGTGGGACTCGATCCCAGGACGCTGGAATCATGACCTGAGCCGAAGGCAGCCCCTTAACCAACTGAGCCACCCAGGCATCCCGTATCTCTTTTTCTGACTGTTCAGTGGTATCTTTCATCACATCCTTTATTATATAATAAACTGGTCAAGATAAATGTGAGTCTCACTTCTGTGAGCTAGTTTAGCAAATGACTGAATCCAAGGAGTGGCTCCTGGGAAACTCTGATTTGTCAAGTCCGTCAAGAGCTGTGGGGAACCTGAGGTCCTAGTACTTGTGACTGGGGTCTGAAGTGGAGAACAGTCTTGTGGAAAGGAGCCTTGTCCTGGGCAGTCTGGTACCAGAATTGAATCGAATTGAATTGAATTACAGGACACCCAGCTGGTGTTGGAGAATTGGTGGGTGTGGAAACTACTGGGAACTGGTAGAATTGGTAAGTGTGGGAACTATTAGAATTTACCAGAAATATATTTTTCCCTATTTTTTTTTTAAGTTTTGCCTTTCTACATTAGACTGATACTTAATGGACATGATTTTACAAGTTATATTTCCATTTTCCAGCGTGCAGTAATTCAAAACTTATTCTCTGAATGCTGTGTTAATGCCACTTATTTTTTTTTTAAAGATTTTATTTATTTATTTGACAGAAAGAGATCACAAGTAGATAGAGAGGCAGGCAGAGAGAGACGGGGAAGCAGGCTCCCCGCTGAGCAGAGAGCCCGATGAGGGGCTCGATCCCAGGACCCTGAGATCATGACCTGAGCTGAAGGCAGAGGCTTAACCCACTGAGCCACCCAGGCCCCCCAATGCCACTTATTTCAAATAATCTTTTGCCTTTGAAAATGAGTGTATAACCCCTGTAAGATATATTTAGCTGGGCTAAAAAATGGGAAGATATAATGGGTTATTCCCATAGACCCCCTTTGTTCTTCTTTTTGTGATAAAGCAATTAACATTTAGAGAAAATAAAAAGAAAAATACCTCTTGACCTTGATTTCTCCATGAAACCCTTGCTCTTTTCCATCTCAGTCAAGGGCACCACAATCCATTCTGCTGCTCTATCCACAAACCCGGAGGGCATTCTCTGCCCTAACCCCACCCCCACTCCCACTAATCCATCGGTTCACCTCCAAATAAAGCTCAAATCCATCCTCCCTCCCACCTCTTGCCATTACTCCTGGCCTAGCCACATCCTCTTAGCTGGATTACTGCAGTAATCTTCTAACTGGTCTCCCTCATCCTCCTCCTGTTCCCTTGCAGGTCACTCTCCACACAGCAAACAGCACAATCTTTTAAAAAACAAACCAGATCATGTTGATCCCCGCTTAAGCCTTTCAAAGGCTTCCCCTGCACTAATCCTCATCCTGACCCCAGCTCTGACCCCATTCTCCTATTGGTTACCAGGCACTGAGCACACCGATCTTTCTGTCTCAGGACCTTTGCACATATATATTTTTTCCTGCTGGGAAATCTCTTTCCTTAATTCCACATGACTGACTCCTGCTCCTCTCTCAAGTCTCTGTTTAAACGTCACCTTCTAAGGAGAAGCCCTCCCTGACTCCTCACAGGGTGATTCCTTGTTCATGATTTCTAGGGAAGCACTCACTGTAGATAGCATCATGGTTGAAAATAGATTCTGCAGGCAGATTGTCTGGGCTGAATCCTAGCTTGGCCACTCCTTGTGACCTTGGCCACACTTACTCAGTCAGCTTGTTCTAAAGTTTCTTCGTCTATAGAATGGGGTGTGCTAAGAACAGCGGCCGCCGGGAAGATTATTTCCTGGCGCAGAGTAACCACTAGGTAAAAATTAGCAGGTATTTTCTTCCTGGCACCCTTCTTGGGTCTTAGTTATTTTGATTTCTGAAATTTAAGCTTTGGGGGATTAGGGATTGTGCTTCTTTTATTTACTGCCATGCACCTTGCCCAGCGGCCGGTTCCTAGCAGCAAGTGCTTGATTCCGTTGTTGAATGAATGCATGAACACAGATGCAATCTCACTCATGCCTTTTGGAGCTCACAGTCTGGAGATCCCAGAGTCTGACTTTGTTCTACTTACCTTTTGACACCTGGCCACTTTAGAGATGTAGAAATAGAGATCCATAAAGATCGAGTGGTTTGGGGCACCTGGGTGGCTCAGTGGGTTAAGCCGCTGCCTTCGGCTCAGGTCATGATCTCAGGGTCCTGGGATCGAGCCCCGCATTGGGCTCTCTGCTCAGCGGGGAGCCTGCTTCCTCCTTTCTCTCTGCCTCTGCCTACTTGTGATCTCTGTCAAATAAATAATAAAATCTTAAAAAAAAAAAAAAAAAGATCGAGTGGTTTGAGCAGAACTTTGAGGAGGGAGGGGTAGTGCTCTTCCCAACTTCCCAGAAGGAAGTAACATTTCTATTTGTCAGAAATGTGATGGAGCCCCAAATGCATGTGCCCTGATACAGGGAAGACATTTGGGTTCGAAGCCAATGGCCAAGAAAGAATTCTTGAGACATATTTGGTGCCAAAAGGTGGTTTTATTAAAGCAGAGGGACAGGACCCGTGGGCAGAAAGAGCTGCACTGGGGTCATGAGGAGTGGCCTTTTACATGCTTTCAAGTTAGGAGGGGGTTAGGGATAGTGTAAGCCTCCCAGGTATTTTGGAAACAAGGTTTCCAGGATCCTGGCAGTTGGGGGAGCTCGGGGGCTAGCTATTTTTGGGAAAGGTCATTTATTACTGTTTAGTAAAAGCTGAGTCATGAGACTCTTCAGATGTATATCAGTGGGTCATATGCTTGGAAGATGTTTATATCCTGGCATATATCCTGGGGTGGAGGAGAGTAGAGATAAAGGAATTTCCAAAAGAATTTTTTTTTTTTAAAGATTTATTTATTTATTTATTTGACAGACAGAGATCACAAGTAGGCAGAGAGGCAGGCAGAGAGGCAGGCAGAGAGAGAGAGGAGGAAGCAGGCTCCCTGCTGAGCAGAGAGCCCGATGCGGGGCTCGATCCCAGGACCCTAGGATCATGACCTGGGCCGAAGGCAGCGGCTTAACCCACTGAGCCATCCAGGCGCCCGCCAAAAGAATTTTTTAAAAATACTTTGTTTATTTATTTGAGAGAGAGAGTGAGTGAGAGCGCACAAACTAGGGAAGGGTAGAGGGAGAGGGAGAGTAGGCTCCCGCTGAGCAGGGAGCCTGATTCAGGACTCCATCCCAGAACCCTGGGATCATTGCCTGAACTAAAGGCAGATGCTTAGCCAACTGAGCCACCCAGGCACCTCCCCCAAAGGAATTTGTATATGTTGGAGTAGATTTACAGGATCCTGGAGGGTTGGGCTAAGATTGCCTTTTGTCCTTAGCAAAGTATTAACGTGGAGGAAGTTGAGTCCCTAGAGGAAGATAGTGCACTCTTTGAAAGACTTGTCAATGGGCTGTAGGTAGTAAGGAAATTTAATCATTTTTCTTCTCCCTTTGTTTCCCACATCAGACCTGTTGCATCCACTGTGAACACAAGTCATAGCCTTTTTTTTTTTTTTTTAAGATTTTATTTATTGATTTGACACAGAGAGAGAGAGATCACAAGTAGGCAGAGAGGCAAGCAGAAGGGTGGGGGGAAGCAGGCTTCCTGCCAAGCAGAGAGCCCAATGCGGGGCTCGATCCCAGGAACCTGAGATCATGACTTGAGCCGAAGGAAGAGGCTTTAACCCACTGAGCCACCCAGGTGCCCCAAGTCATAGCCTTTTATTCTAGGAATACAAACCAGGGCAAAATTTTCATCACGAGAGAAATGAAAAACAAAGAATCTGTGAGCTTTCAGGAGAGAGCGGCAGGGTGGGTTGCACCGTTGTGGACTGAAACAGAACTGACACTGGACTTGTGCCTTCCTGGAAAAGAGGTCCAGTCCCCAGTCCAAATAATTGCCACCTTCCAGACATTTTCTTTATGCTACATCTAGGAATCTGGAGGCCTCATTTTCTGATTGTGCGAAGAGAGGCTTAGAATGATGGGACTTGCTCAAGGCCTTGTGACTTAAAGCCAAGACTCCTTTAAGCCCTAATTAATATGAAAGCTCTTAACATGAGAATGGAGAGAAGAAGGAGGTGAGTAGGAGGGAGGAGATGGAGAAGGAGGTGTCACGTGCTCCTTGGCAGGCTGGGGAACTGACAGGTGTGGGGCAACCGGAAACCTTTCAGGGAGGGTAGGGGAGTCTGTTGAGGAAAGAGGAGATGGAGGCCGGGGCCTAGCTGGTTTATTTTCAGAGCTGCTATCTTTGTCTGCATCTGCTAAATTATTAAACGGATATCACATCCTAGGGGGTGCCAGGCCAGGTTGCCAGGAAGAGACTGAAAAGGAGGGGCTGCATCTCTTGGTGAGGCCTCGAATCTTCTAGGCTGAGACTGGGATGCCAGCAGACTCTTCAGACCTCGACCTCCTGCCCCACTCTACTCTCAGCTGATGCAGGGGAATCTTGTCTTGGGCCCTAGCTTCTGTCAGGATCTGTCTCTCTCCACTGGCTTCTGCCTTGGTAGGAGCGTGGATATAATAATGGACAGGACTGGGTGCCCGGGTGGCTCAGTGGGTTAAAGCCTCTGCCTTCAGCTCAGGTCATGATTTCAGCCCCACACTGGGCTCTCTGCTCAGCGGGGAGCCTGCTTCCTCCTCCCTCTCTGCCTGTCTCTCTGCCTACTTGTGATCTCTGTCTGCCAAATAAATAAATAAAATTAAAAAAAAAATAATGGACTGGACTCTAGAGCTGCCTCTTCTCTTTACTGTCTCTGAATCAGACCACAGACAGATATGACCAGCTCGTGGGACCTTGGACAAATCCTTGCATCTGTGTCCTTGTCAGTGCTGGGGGTATGGGTCCAGTACATTCCCTAGAGCCTGAAGGTCACAGAGAAGAAGTACCTTTCTCAGGGCTGCATAGCTGGGAACAGACTGAGCTTCAATTCAGACTGAAGTCTCTCTAATTCCAGATGCCTTTCCCCTCCCTCCCTAATTCTTTTAATTTAATATGTTCTTTCTCATTTTTTCTATAAAAGGAATGTATAACTTTTATAAGATCAGAAAAGCCAGTAATCATTATAGTTTAAAAACCTGTTCCCTAATTCCAGATGTCATGTTTGCCAGGCTGGCTGTGTCCTTACAGGTGGTTGCTTATGGCCCCGTCCACTCCCAGGCGCAGAAGTGCAGGCCAGTTAAGGACTCCGGGAAGGAAGCTGGCAGGTGCCAAAGGTCTCTCACCTCTGGTCCTTTATACACAGTTTCCCTTCCTCTCTTCCTGTCCCCGCCCCCACACCCATCTGGTCACCTCTAGATTTGACTCATCCTCTGGGTCTCAGTTTAAATATCATCTCCTACAGGGAACTCTCCTGAACCCCTCCCCATCCAGCTGGGCTCAGTGTTTGTTCTATGTCCCCATAGTCTCTGTGTCCGCCCCCATCCCAGTAGATATCTCACTGAAATGCCATCACCCGGTTGTGTCCCCTCGACTAGACTGTGTGTCCCCTAAGAGCAGATCCCCATCTGATCATGGCTGTACCTCCAGCAGTCAGCCTGACAAAGAGATAATGATTAATTTTTTAAAAAGATTTTATTTATTTATTTAACAGAGATCATAAGCAGGCAGAGAGGCAGGCAGAGAGAGAGAAAGAGGAGGAGGAAGCAGGCTCCCTGCTGAGCAGAGAGCCTGATGTGGGGCTCAATCCCGGGACCCTGGGATCATGACCTGAGCCGAAGGCAGAGGCTTTAACCCACTGAGCCACCCAGGCGCCCCGATAATAATTAAATTTTTTAAAAAAATTTTATTTATTTACTTGAGAGAGGGAGAGGGAGCACAAGGGGGCAGGACAGAAGGAGAATCAGAGCCTAAAGCTGGTAATCCCAGGACTCTGGGCAAAAGGTAGACATTTAACCAACTGAGCCTCCCAAGTGCCCCTCAAATTTGTTGAATGAGAGGGAGGGAGGAAGGAAGGGGGGAGGGAGGAAGGAAAGAAAGAAGGGAAAGAGGTTTCTACATTCTTAACAAGCTCTACCCTTGCATTATTTTTCAACTCAAATAAACACTTATTGACTGGCTCTCTACTTAACTTGAGGTGATTCTAGTGATAAGCAAAATTGACCTAGGGAGAGAGACTATTGAACAAGTAAACAAATATATAAACATAACCTGCGGGAAGTGCCATAGAGAATAGGAACATGGGACAGATCAGAATTATAGGGAGGTGAAGGATGACTTTGGAGTGGGTTAGATCCACGTTTGAATTTGTTCTTGGCCACTCATCTGCTGTTTGGTCTTGGGCAAACCTCTTCACTTCCCTGGGCTTTGGTTTCTTTTTCTTTCTTTCTTTCTTTCTTTTTTTTTTAAGATTTTATTTATTTATTTGACAGAGATCACAAGTTGGCAGAGAGGCAGGCAGAGAGAGAGGAAGGGAAGCAGGCTCCAGCTGAACAGAGAGCCCGATGCGGAGCTCAATCCCAGGACCCTGGGATCATCACCTGAGCCGAAGGCAGAGGCTTTAACCCACTGAGTCACCCAGGCACCCCTGGGCTTTGGTTTCTTACCAGGAAGAAGATGTTGCTGATGCCTGTCTCTAGGGGATGCCATGAGGATATAGAGAACATTCATCCATTCAATAAATATGG
Organism: Mustela nigripes; assembly: GCF_022355385.1. Classification (NCBI taxonomy): domain Eukaryota; kingdom Metazoa; phylum Chordata; class Mammalia; order Carnivora; family Mustelidae; genus Mustela; species Mustela nigripes. Next base: position 19,687,349 of record NC_081570.1, read on the forward strand.
GTTGATTATCTCCTATTGAGAGAAACAACTTGCCCAATGGGCAATCTGTATGGGGTTTGAACTCAGGTCTGGCTGGGTCTTTGGATCTGGGTGATGATGGGGGGCAAATTATAGTCTTATTCCCCTTGATTTGTCCCCCAGAAGTTGGGAGCAGTGATCTGTCTGATGATGAGCTAAGCTTTCTCACGCACAAGTTCCCCTCACTCAGTCTAAGGCACCTGAAAATAGTAAGAGAACACAGGAGCAGAGGAGGGTCCTCCATCCTCCTCCTCCTCCACAGGAAATCCTCCTCCTCCACATCAAGTGAGTGCTGCTCCCCTATGAGCTTCCTCTTCAGGCTGGGGCAGTAGTCACACTGGTTACACCTTTTTGGCAAGTCCTCCTGAGTCTAAGGTTTGCTGGGATTCTTCCCAGTCAGTCTCAGAACTGGTTCCTGGCCCTCCAGCCCCTGCCCCACCAACAACAGACACCTCCCATCTCTCATGGCATCTTGGAGTGGATAGAAACTGAGGCAGGGCCATGGTGTCTGGGCCAGTGTTTGGAGGTGGTAGGGCAGGGTCTCCTCTAGTTCAGAGAAAAATGGGCTGGGCTCAGTTCTACTGTTTTACCAGGATGACTAAAGTCCCATTTAAGGAGGGTCTTATCTGAGTTCCCAGAGGGCATGAATGGTCCATTTGGTCCCATTCAGTGGTCCAGATTCAGCCACTGACTTGCAATGTGGTCCCCGGCAAGGCACCTCTGTACCTTCTGTGTCTGTTTCCCTCCTCTATTTCTAGATGTGGGGATGCCTACCTACTGGGAGGAGCAAAAAGGAACAAGGGCACAGAAAGAATTTTGCACACCGTTGGGTCTGGGGCTCCTTTGAGAAAGCCGCGCCAGGCTCAGCGGCTGCGCTGTGGTTTGTTCTGCAAGGGCTTCCTCGGTGGGGACCCAACCCGGCCAGATCTCCATCTGAACGCCCGGTCACACCGCTCTACATTAACCTCTTCACTGACCCAGGGAGATTGGAGATGAGGTCCCGGAGAGACTTGTGGCCCAAAAACCGATTCGGCCAAGCGGCAGGGTGCGGTTCGGGAAGGAGGACTGCGCAAGGAGTCAGGTCCCTAGAGTTCTAGTCCAGACTCTCACTGGCACACAATGTGGCCTTAGGCACCCCCGCGCGCGACCTTTCGCTGCGAAAGTCAGCCACTGCCTTGCTACTGGAGTCCATTATTTCTAAGCATCAACTGCCAGAGCTTATGACTCAGGGACTAGACCAGAGAATATGCGTTCCTCTTTCTACCCTAAATTAGGGGGGAGGTGGATGGGGACTGGGTGCCCCAGCTAGACAGAGCGGGACAGAGGACCAGGGACCCGAAGGGTTAGGGCGGTGTCCTGAGAAGGCGGGGCCGGGGAGGCGGGCTCAGGCACGCCAGTCTCTGATTGGCTGTGTTGCCCTTCGCTCCGCCCCGTGCTCTATAAGATGCACCCGCGGCTCGCGCGGGGGCTGCCGCGGCATCTCTCTCGCGTGCGCGGCTTAAGTCCTCCCCTTCGCGGGGGCAGCTGGCCTGACCCGAGGACAGACAGCAACAGACCGCCGGGGGGCGGGGGATGCCGGGCTGCCGCATCAGCGCCTGCGGCCCGGGGGCCCAGGAAGGGACCGCGGAACCGGGGTCCCCGCCGCCGCCGCCCCGGGAGCTCGTGTCGTCCCCTCAGCCCCCGCCCCCATCTCCGACCTTGACTCCGACCCCGGCTTCGGTCTCGGCGCCCGCCGACTCAGCCCCGGCGTGGGCGGGCTCGGCAGAGGGGCAGGAGCTGCAGCGCTGGCGCCAGGGCGCTAACGGGGGCGCGGGGGCTACCGCGCCGGCAGGGGGCGCGGCGGCGGCGGGGGCAGCCGGGGGCCGAGCGCTGGAGCTGGCGGAAGCGCGCCGGCGACTGCTGGAGGTGGAGGGCCGCAGGCGCCTGGTGTCGGAGCTGGAGAGCCGTGTGCTGCAGCTGCACCGCGTCTTCTTGGCGGCCGAGCTGCGCCTGGCGCACCGCGCCGAGAGCCTGGGCCGCCTGAGCGGCGGCGTGGCGCAAGCCGAGCTCTACCTGGCAGCGCACGGCTCGCGCCTCAAGAAGGGCCCGCGCCGCGGCCGCCGGGGCCGCCCGCCTGCGCTGCTCGCCTCGGCGTTAGGCCTGGGAGGCTGCGTGCCCTGGGGTGCTGGGCGCCTGCGACGGGGCCACGGCCCGGAGCCCGACTCGCCCTTCCGCCGAAGCCCGCCCCGCGGCCCCGCTTCCCCCCAGCGCTGACCTCAGCGTCGGGGGCCCTGGCCACTCCCGACAGGCCATCGCCGAGGGGCCGGCCGACAGATTGGGACGTCCGCTGGATGGACGGCGTCACCGACGCGGATGGACGGACTGACGGACCCCAGGAAGACACAGTCGGGGGGCCAGGGGCCCAGTAAAGGAGGCTGAGGTGCGGTCTGAGCGGCTAGTGCATCTGAGGGGGCGGGGCGGGGTGGTACCGGGCCCCGGATCTCCCTTCCCTGGGGCTTCTGGAGTCTTCTGGGTCCCCAGTAAAGCTGGCCACTTTGTAACGGCCTCTCCCAGTCCTCCCGGGGGGTGAGGTGGTAGCACCAAGTCCCCATTATAGAGTTGGGGAAATTGAAGATGCTCAGATTCCAAGAGGGGTTTGCCCGCAAACTTTTATTACCAGTCGGAGCCTGCTGCACTGACCCAGGCCTCCTCCCCTCCGCTCCCCTCCCCGCCGCCCTCCCCCACCAACCCGCTTTGCCTTTCCTGGGTCCCTTGTGGCTCTAAGAAGAGTCTTGCCCTTGAGACTGCTGCTTTCTGGCACTGCCCAGCTCCACACCTTCGGCGAGGACAGAATAAACAGGTCCCAAAATGGGGTGGGGTGCTGGGCCAGCGATGTACCACTGAATTCTCTCCTAAGCCCCTATTTCCCATTTGGAGGGGGTGGCATCTCAGAGAGGTTATGGATTTGTTTCCATCATACTTAGGCCCTTCCACTTCTAGGAGACAGATCTTATCTCATTGTCTCAAGCAGTTTTGCCAAAAGTAACTTAGATGACCAGGGTGGGGTATTTGGTAACTACCAAAGGCCTCACCTGCTCTCCTAGGGGACCCCCTCCCAACCTGTCTCTAAGATGGCTTTGCCAGGGATGGAGCCAGGTTACAACCTTTAACAGGCCCCAAGAGGGCAGGTATGTCATTTGCTTCTAGAAAGGGGGGGGGGGCCTTAAAGGGCCAGACCTGAAATGAGATTGACTTCTCTTCCTGTCCACATGCCCTTCAGGAACCCCCCCCACCACCTTCCTTCCCAGCTATGAATTGCTTGGCTGCTGCTTTGCCGCTCATCACCTGATTGGACTGCAGCCTCCCTTGTCAGCCTGTGAAGTGGTTGTCCTCAGCTCTGGGAAGGGCTGTAGTGAGGTTAACACAGGGAGAGGTCTGCCTTCTTCCCCCTTAAGTCACAGGAGGAATGGTTTATTCTTTCAAATCACACCTAGAAACAGGCACTGCTTTTGCTGCTGGAGCTAGGAACTAATTTAAAGTCCTCATTTTACAGAGTGGCAAGGTCACATGCCAGCACTGGACAGAACTAGGTCCCAGGCCTGTGTGTGTCTTCCCCATGGTGTCTCCTTCCTGCCCAGGGGCAGGGGCTACAGGGAGCTGGTGTCCAGCCTGTCTGCTGTGAGACCTAGAACAACTCTGCCTCCTCTCTGGGTCAGATTCCTCAGTCCCTCTCTGGACATAGCTGTCCTTCCTCATGTCAGGGCTTGGGAATAGGGGAGAGGGGGTAGGATGAGAATGTCAGAGTCCTAGGAATCTGGTTTAATCTTAGAGTCTTGAGGGTCAGTGCACTGCTATGAAAGGCAGACCCCGGGGGGCCCTCACCTGACTCTCTTTAGCCCTTCCTTTTCCTCTCTTTGGGTACAAACTTTGGGGCTGGTTTCTAACATCCAGGCCTTTCCAAACCTCATTCTTAGCTGGAGTAGGGAAGTCCAGGAGGAGGTCTCAAGGAGTCTGAGAGAGCATGGGGACCAGGAGAGCAATGAGGGGCCCTGGCATCCTCTGGCCTCCGTGAAGAGGGAGAACCTTCTGAAACTACTCAGTTCATTCAGGGTCTAAGGGCCCAGAGAGAACAAGGACTTCTTGGAGGTGACAGCGAGGAGCTCCAGCTGCAGTGCTGGGCTGCAGCCAGGACTGGTGGTTTTCTGTGTTGTACGGGAGAGGGACGCTTAGTCCAGAGAAGCTTTTAGCTAGTGGTGTAAAGTGCTCTGTACCATCAGTGTTGCCTTTCTCTGGGATTTAGCATCATCAGCTTTGTCCTGATTTGGAGAGGGGGTGGGGAATGAGGGATTAGAGACAGCTCTTGATGGAGAAAGTGATGCATGTGTGTGGGAGATGGAGATTCATCCTAGTGTCACAGGCAGCCCTGTCCCCCTCCCCCCTTCTAGATGTTCCACTGCCTTTCACCAAGGGCCTTGACCTGGGGAATACAGTGCTCAGTGACTTGAACCTCAGCTCATGGTTCAGTGCTCTGCCCACTACTCCTCAGCCAACTAACAAAAGTCATTTTCCCACCCCTGTCTGAGCCTCCCAACCCCCTCTAGGAGGCTCCGTTTTCTCCTCAGTCAACAAGCACTGGTATCTACTCAGTCCAGGGGCTCAGGAAGGGGCACCGATTTCAGAGGGTCTTTGCTTTTTTAAGGGTTCCAGCCTTCATCTAGGCAGCCTTCCCTGGGAATCACTATCCCAGGGGACCCTCTGGGGCTGGGCAATTTGTGTTGTTAGAGGGCTATTTTTAGGCCTTCACAAATAACTATAGCCCCTGGGTCTGGAGACTGACACCCCTCTTGCCCATCCCACCTCCGGAATACTTTCTTGATGGCCCCAGCGTTGGGGGTCTTAAGAATTTCCATGATCAGCAGGGAATCTGGGGTTTCAGCAAGGGGAAATGAGAACGGGAGCCCTTCTTCAGGCCAGCTTTTGGGGCTGAGAGAGTGTTCAGTGTTCTAGAACTTGGCCCCTCCCCTGGATGAGCCCTTCCCTTTTTTGGAGGGCCTTAGCCCAGTGAAGGCGTCTCTGGGCGGTGCCACCAGAGGGCAGTGTGGGGCTGTTTCCCGGGGCTTGGGGGCTTGGGGGTGTGGCCTGGATCAGGCTTGGTCCCCGGGGTCCCCACCCCCAACCGGCCCTCTCCGGTCCTGCCTAGCCTTCCTAGGCCTGGAGTTAAGGGTCTGGCAGAATGAGCGGGGCGTGGCAGTCGTTCGGAGAAGAGACGTAATGTTGGGCCTGTGGTTGGGACCCGCCCCGGACTTCAGGAGGAAGGTTCATCAAGAAAGACTTTCCTGGAAAAAAGGTTGCCCCTGTTGGTGGTCTCCGTTTGATTTGTTACACTAATAATTGATCAGAATGCATTCTGCAGCTATCTGGGGACCACGGTGACTTCCTAGATATCAGGCTTAAACAGGTCACAACTGTGGTGCTCCAAACCTGTAGCGGGCAGTCTCACGGAGGCTTCCGCCTCTGCACCCCCCACCCCCAGCCGCCCTCGCCAGGTCCCTAGAGAAAACCCAATAGCCCAGCCTTCTCAGAGATAAAAGAGAGGCTCTTGCTTTACAGCCAGGGGAAAGGGGAAAGTCGGAAATCTCCATCCTATTTCTTCCTGCATTAGTGCTTGACTGAAGCCTGGCCAGATTCCTTGGTTCTGGAATATATTACCCATCTCCACGCTAGGCACTGTGCTGAGCACTTTATCTGTTTTATTCCTCCTAGCTACTCTGAAAAGTAGGGGTTACTATCCCCATTTCCATGGATGAGGAAACTGAGGATCAGGTAGGGCAGATGACTTGCCTAAGGACCTAGAACCTGTAAATGAAGGGTCCTTTAAACATTATGTGGCTTTTCATTTACCAGGATAGTAAGGGCTCCATTTGCGGGGCTTTCTGGGCTCTTACCCTTTATGTCTAAATACCATGGCCCCTGGTCCTCAGATCTGGGAGGGATGTAATGAAATGCTGGAAGGGTGGCAGAAGGTGTATCCCCCTTCCCAATCACCAACGCCAAGGTCTGGGCACATACCCAGAAGCTGGCTCCTGTCCCTGGTTGTCTGGGCTCTGGGGGGTGAGTCAGGTTGAGTCAGCACACCTAGCTTCAGGCAAGGGCAGGCCAATGATGCTCAGGGCCTGGGCTTGCCTGGAGGGCTACCTCCTCTCCCTCCACACCTGGCTGGAAAGTTTGATGCCAAGGAGAGTAGAGAGCCTGGGATGGCAGGGGAGAAGGGTGACAGGCTCCATGGTGAGGCAGAAAGCACCCCGAGCTTGGAATAAGATAGATCTGGGATTCAGTGTTTGCCTATAACTTCTCAGCTGGAAGAAGTTGGACAAATGACTTCCCTTCTCTGGGCCAGTTGTGTGTGTATGTGTGCTTTATTGGGGAGCTGGAGAGAGGATAACTCCTGACTGCTGAATGAGAGGTCACACTAAGCACATAGTGGAGATTCATAAATGTTTGATAGAGGCAATCTGCCTAGCCCAGGAGAGGCTGCTAGGGCAGAGACCCCAGGCGTCGCTTTGGGGCTTTGCTTTCCCTGAGCATCGCCATATCAGGAATCCCTGGAATGATCCCCCCCCCCCCCCCCCCGTGGGCCTTAGGGAACTCCATAAGGAGGAGGGGCAGGCTTTTCTTCCCAGGAACATTCCATTCCAGCTGCTCAGACCCGTGGGGATCTCAGCCAAGGAAAAAGGCCCAAGGGAACCTCTTCTAACCCCAGGAGCCCCCACCTCTTCCAGGACGGGAGCCATGGAGCCCTGCTCCATAATATTATCCTGTACCTTGTCTCCACAGTGGGCCCTCTTGATGCAGATGTTGAAGGGTTTGGGTGGGGCTGGTCACTGTGGGAAGGAGGTAATTAAAGCTCTTGAAATTATTCTTTCCAGCTCCTCCCAGTTCCTCAGAACCACCACTCTACGGATCTGGACTCCTGGATTGAGCTCCTGCCATGGGCATCTCCTTCAGGAAGACGTTCCACAACCCTACCCAACGGAATTGATCCCATACAATCTTGGCACTGTCCTCCCTTCACAGACGCCTTGCACTTAACAGTGGCAAGGTGCTGGGTTCTGGGGAAGGTTCCTGTACTCTGAGTTTCCTTAATAAGCCACATTTGATTTTGGCTGACACTATATGCTTGGAAATGTCACGACAGGTCCTCTGAGATGCAATCAGATTATTTAAGAAAGCAGCAAACATTTCTAATGTGAACATGAAAAGGATTTCTTTTTTAAATATAGTCGTTGTTCTTCAGTCACAGTGCAGCTGGGGTCTGCATTTTGGTCAATGTCATGGCTTCTCACTCTAACAATGCCGGGAGGCCTATTTGAGAGGAAACGTTGGTCTGAGAAATCCCTGCTTCCTTCCCCCACTGTCCTTGTCCTCTCTGACTAGGGAGTGGCTGTGGACTCTCAGAAAAATGGCCTGCTGCTGGCTCAGGGGGAGGGGCACCTCTTCCTCAGATAGACACAGCGGCAACGGCAGCGTAAAAATTGGAAGTAACGTTTAAAATGAAAAAAGGGAGCATATTTATTCAAATATCCTGATAAAAAAGGGAAGGGGGGGCACATTTACTCACACACAACCCATAACTTGTATTATTCGCGAAATGAATGTCTCTTGAATCAGTCTCCTGATTTATACATTCAGGAAGAATAAATTTCAATAATGTGAGACAAAGGCATGTGATTTTGAGGTTTGCTTTGCAAGTGTCCCTACTGCCTTTCCTTTCTATGTGTCTCTCATGACTCTTTAGGTTAGCGGTTCCTTGAGGCAATCTGGCCCTGTTGACTGACTGCAGACTGCTTTCCCCCTGGATCAGGCTCTGGGCTGACCCTCTCCAGGAAGTCTCCCCCAGTGAAGGGTGGGATGAGGAAGCTGGGGGAGAGGACTGGGACCCACGCAGGAAGGTGGCACCCATCTGTGATGACAGGGCAGTGTGGTCCGTGAAAGATTGTGTGTGACTGTGCTGGTGACCACAAGGGCCTGTTTGTCCTGTCAGGGCCCCAGCAGGAGGCAGGGCACCCTCAAACTGGGAAGAGATTTCAAAAGGGATTATTTCCAAAAATGTGGTCTTAAGAAAGGCGCAAGGGATGATGGTGCAGCTCTCCAGGGCTGGCAACAGTGGGGAGCCTTTACGGTGAGGAGGGAGGGCACGGGACTGAGCGTGTAGCTGTGTGGGGAGCGCCCCTGATGGGGAGCAATGGCCTTTGGTTGAGAGATGCAGCCAAGCATGGCAGCCTGGTGGGGAGGAAACAGGCGGAATAAACACCCCATTCTCCTTTCAGTCTCCTGCCGGGGCCTCTCACTGGCCGAAGGCAACAGGAAGGCTGAGAACAAGGGAGTCATTGACGCACAGTCCACAGAGGTCAGCCTCCCGGGCTCCGAGCTTGGTGAAGGGTGGAGAGCTTGGGGCTGGAGGGGCCAACTCATCATATCGCTGCCTGAGGGCATGTCTTCTGCTCCCCAAAGTTCACAGTGGTGCCTCTTCTCCCTTTGGAGCGCCCCCACCCTCCGTGGCCCATAGGGGCAGGTGAACTGTGGCTGGGGAGCCCTGTGGGGTGATGGGGGTGGGCTTTCCTCCCCCAGCTTTCCCCTCTCTGGCTCTGCTTCCTAGTTCTGGATTTCCGCCTGTCCTGGCGTCTGAGGTGGCTGCGGGAACTGTCCATGAGAGAACAATGCCAGCCACTGAGTCATTGTTTTCCTCACACCCAGAAACACTGCACCAGCCCCAAACACACCTACAGGCGCACCTGCTGCCACCATGGGCCTTTGGCATCATCACCCCAAGCCACGGCTGGTGTCATGTACATCAAGAAAATGTACCTCTCCCCACACTGCTCTGCTGCCCTCCCCAAAATGGTCAATGCACAGAAGTACAAACCGTCACCTGCAAAGCACGCCTCATCATGTACATGGGCGGGGGCAGAGGGTCCCACTCAGCCACATGGAATTGGAGCGGAGGGGCCGGAGGGCGCAGGGGTTGACAGGAACATGCCCACACTTCCCTGACCTCTCTGGCACCAGCTTCCTTGTCTGTAAAAGTGGAAATAATTGCTCTTCTCTCAAGGATGAAGTGGAAGGTAGTGACCGTGAAGACTTCAGCTTAGTGCTTGGCCCTGAGAGAAGACTCCAGAAAGGGCAGCTGCTCCTGGGAGCTCCAGGCTCATGCTCTCCCACACCTCACACCCATGTGTGTCGCAGCGGCGAGAGCGTGCATGCCTGTGCAAGGCCAGCCAGACACCCTCAGGCACATGCACCCTCCCCCAGACACGCCTGCTGGTTGCATGTGCCCATGAACAGATTCCCTCTGCCCGGAAGCTCTCTCCCCAGACATCGAAGGGCTTGCCAGCCACTAGCCTTTGTGTCTTTGATCAAATGTCACCCTCTTGATGAGGTCCGCCCCTTTTAAAGTCACGTACCCTGGCACTTCCAATCCTTTACCCTGCCACGTACTTTTAAGCATCATTGACCTTCTAAGACTGTATTATTTAGTTTATTTTCTGTCTACCGTATTGGAGTGCAATCTTCAGGAGAGTCGGGAATCTTGGTCTTTTGTTTGCGGATTGATTCCAGCTCCTACTGCTTGCTTTATACACGGTGGAGGTCCCTTCATGCCTACACCAGGATCTGGGAGAAACAATCTCTCCCAAGCCCCGAGCTGGGTGGGCGCAACCAGGGTTGGGGTTGGAGGGGCTGTTTTCATCACCAAGCCAAGAAAGTCTTAACTACTCACCCTTCTAGCCCTTTTGAGCCCTGAGGGGACTCACTGAGCAGATGAGGTGACTGGACTCACCCAGGTCACCTGGGGCCTCCTCGGAGGCCTTGTTTTTTTCAGCCTGGATGGAACCATCAAAGCCACCACTTCAGAAACCACTAATGAGGCTGAATATGTTAAGGGCTTTGCCATCCCTGGATCAAAGGGGCTGGGTAAACAGTGGGCAGCGTCCAGGCCAGTGACTGGCTGATGGCCCGAGGGAAGCGCTCCCGGGGAGCCTGGCATGGCCCCCAGCTGGGTTTGGAAAGGAGACCCTGCCCTTCTAGGGGACCCGTTTAGAACAGGCCAGAGTGTGCCCATCGCACCTGGGAATAATAGAGGATGGATGGAACCTTCCTCCTAGGTCGGGAGGCCAAACCTGGGCTCTCGCTCTGGAGGACGCTAGGAGTCCCCAAGTCTCGGCGCCCACCACTGAAGGGCTCTCCAATCCATATTCACTCAGCTTGTCCTCCACCGGCTTCCTGAGAAGGACTGGGGTTGGGTGGGCCAAGGGTCAAGAAGCCCTGAGCACTGGGTGTGAGGCCAAGCCCAGGGTCATCAGGACTCCAGGTGGGAAAATGCTGAAATATTTACTCTTTAACAAGAGACTTGCCGAGGCAATTTGCAGGTACAAGTCACATGTGTAGACATGAGCTCCTAGCACAGTTCTCCAGCTGGGGCTGGTGTTGAGGGAAGGAGGAGAAACTCCCCAGCTACAGCCCAGGACTCAGACTCCAAGCCACCCCAAATGTCCCTAACCCCCAAATACAAGCCAGAGGAGGGCTGGGAGAGAGGCAGCCAGAGACCCCACAGCCATGGAAGCTCCTTCTCCCAGGAGAAATCATGGTGCTAGGTTTAGTGTAGACGATCTTTATTGGCAGGTGTTAAGAGTGCAAAATGGTGACAAATCCAGAGGGATGGGAAAGGAGGTGGGGGCATGGTTCCCTTCCTCCGAGTGAAGTAACCAGGCCACTGGGGTGGGAGCACTTGACTGGTCACTTTGGGCCCAGCACCCTTCAAAGAACGAAATCCTAGGCGGAGGGATCCCCACACCATAGGGGAAGGGAGCAATACTCTAGAAGGGGCATGGGCCGTGTCGTACGCTGGCAGCTCAGCTCCTGCTCGCTCATGCACCTGGACAGCTTTGAGTAAGGGTGGGCTAACCCTATCCCTCTGCAAACCCAGGTAGCTGCGTCCTGCCTCAGCTTCCCTCTTCCCAGTGCCTAGTCCGGTTGGATTGTCCCAGCAGGTGTTTAGCCCAAGCCAGAGTACCCAGAGTGAGTAGTTCCTATAACATACCATATTTTAGCCATTGTGTGGGCTGCAGGCCTTCTGAGGCTGCTGGGATCACTGTGGGCTGGCTTGCCCCAAAAAGACCCTTTCTGGGCCACAGAAATGAACCTGAGACCTTCTAGGCCACAGAAATCAACCTAAGGTGATGAGCATTGAGGCTGCCAGCCCAAACATGCTTTGTCTCCTGAAGGGAATGGACCTCCAAGACAAACAGCCCCTGCATCCCACCATCATGCTGGTCCAAAAGTGGGGTACAATAACCCACAGGTCTATCAAGAACCCCGGCCTGGCCTGAACCCCCACCAGGGGCCTCATTCGGGGATGAGCCGTGTCTGGTCTGTTCAGTCAAAGGCCCAACCCTACAGCAGTGCTGGGCCACTTGGCACAGGCTGCTGGTCTCTGGTCACATCTCCTACACACTCCTGGAGGCCCCACATCCTGAGGAAAGGCCAAGCACCTTCTGGCCAGGGTCTGAGTCAGTTACAAGGCAGCCAGGTGGGATACGAGTGGGCCCGAGCCAGCAGAGGTTGCACAGGAGTCACGTAGTAACTGACGGTGGCAGGCATGACCCCGTCGGGGCCCAGGGGGCGCCAGGCCAGGGCAGCAGCTGCAGCCGGGCCCTGCTCAGCCAGCGCCTGGAGCGCCAGCATGGCGATGAGGTCCAGTGTCTGGCGACGCTCGTGGCTCATGAGGCACACAGTGCTCTCATTGACCACCCGGTGCAGTGTCACCAGGCAGGCGTAGCGGCGGGCCGAGTCGGCTCCGCTGAAATGGGCCTCCAGGTAGCGCTCCAGTGTGCGCTGCTGCTCCACCAGGTCTGGGAAATCGATGAAAAAGCGGGAGCACATGTACCGTTGCAGGGCGCGCGCATCGGTGCCCGGCTGAGGCCGGAAGCCCCGCACCAGCAGGTGACAGTACTTGAGGAGGCCACCGCCACGGATCTCTTCGGGGCTGCGTGTGGCAATGATGCGGCGCCGCAGGTGGTCCAGGGCCTCGGCAAAGTCCCCATACAGGCTCTCACCAGTCACGGTCGGGTGGAAGGCCTCAGACATGGGCGTGGATGAGCACTGGCCAAAGAGCAGCAGGGAGTCCAGGATGATCTGGAAGGAGTCCACGCTGAATTCAAACTGGCGTCGGACCGAGTCCACAAACTTGAGCTCCATGTTCTTGCCACTCTTGTTGGACAACGAGATGAGGCTCCAGCGGTCCGTGTCTGTGCACACCTTCACCAGCTTCTGCACGTATGCCTCCTTGAGCGTCAGCGGGGTGATCTTGGCCCGGTTCACACCGGCCGGCAGGAAGTCCAGCAGGCAGGCCAGCACCACCTCCTTGGTCAGCTGGAAGGATGCCTCGCTGCGCAGGTCCACGCGGAACACCAGGTCCAGGTCTTTGTAGCCCAGGCCACTCTCAGGGTGCAGCACGTGGCTGGCGGCCGAGCCGTGTAACCGCACCCCGTGAACGTGTAGTCCCCGCTCCTCCAGGCGGCTGCGGACCACCTGCAGAAGAGACGGCAGGGCGGAGAGGGGTCAGGAGCCTGGGCCCCTGGGTTCCCCTCCATGCGTCCATGTAATAATCACGCCAGCTACCATGCCTTTGGAAAGTCTTTTAACCCTCTAAAGCTTTGATTTCCTAATCTGGAGAATGGCTCCTGGGAGCAAAGACTCCAGAAGAACAGCGCTAATGACAGCAAACACATACACAGAATTTACTAAATGCCAGGTCCTGATCCAAGCACTTTATACATTCAGATATAAACTCGTATAATTCTCACAGTTACCTATGCTATAAGGTAGGTACTATTATTCCCATTTTACAGAGGGGAAAACAGAAGCACAGAGGAGGAAAGTAACTCATCCAAGGTCATACAGCCAGGGAATTAAACTTGGGGAGTTCAGGTCTTATTCACTGCGGTATTCTACCTCTCTAAAACTTCAAGTAAAACACTTCGCTTTGCGCCAGCCATGATACTAACTGTTCAGATGTGTTAGGCATGTAATTGCAATTCATGTGCATTACTACATTAACCCTCACAATAATCCTGCATTTAGGCATTATTGCCCAGTTTATAGATGGGGGACCACAGGCACAGAGAGGTTAAGTAACATGTCCAAGGTCAGAGAGTAGCCAGGCAGAGACTGGAACCCAGGCCAACTGGATTCTCCAGTCCATTTAAGTTCTTTTGACTAGCACATATTCACCTTAATGCATCTTTTTTTTTTTTTTTTTAAG
>NC_081570.1:19700763-19820007 GCF_022355385.1 Mustela nigripes
TGTGGGACTCGATCCCAGGACGCTGGGATCATGACCTGAGCCGAAGGCAGCTGCTTAACCAACTGAGCCACCCAGGCGTCCCTCACCTTAATGCATCTTAATGCACAAGGACCCTGTGAGACAAATGTTGCCCTTGTTTTAGAGCGGAGGAAACTGTGGTTTGCAGTGGTGCAACCCCTGAGATTCGAGGTGGGGAGGCATTAAGAAGTGGCAGGGCTGGCACTGAAAACCCAGACCCTTTCTGCTCTTGGGACAGGAGAGGGTGATCATCTCAGAAAGCGCTCAGCGCCCAGCCCAAGTGGGAAGAGATGCCGCAGACCCCGGCAAACCAATCATCTTCAATTTTGAATCTGTTCCTTTGGCCAGAGGCATCTTTCTGGGGCTAGGACCATGTGGGGGAGAAGAACCGAGCTGGGCCCAGACGTTCAGTTTTCTCAGCAACCCAGTGTACTCCAGGCACCGTCCTGAAAGTGACCAGGCAGCATTCCTGCCTTGAGTGATTCTGCAACCCCGCCTTGCTGCCAAGTCAGCACCCAGCACTGGGCTGGGCTGCCCTCCTCTCTTCTCAGGGAATTACTGCAAAGAATGCACTTAAGTGCTGAGGAGGCAAGCCACAGTGGGGCAATCTGAGGCGGGCGGCTCCCTCCAGGAAGGCTTCCGGGAGGAGGACCCCAGACTAGGGGAAGGTATTGTAATGGCTACAAGGGTAAGCAACTGGCCATCAGGAACATGCTGTGGGAGGAGCTGGGGGCAGGGAGGGCAGGGAGGAACACCCATTAGGCACCTATTGAATACCTGGACCTTCTCACCAGAATCTATGGAGGAATCGATGTTCTCTCTCTCTCTTTTTTTTTCTTTTTAAAGATTTTATTTTTAAGTAATTTCTATACCCCTCATAGGGCTCCAACTCACAACCCGGGATCAAGAGCTACATGCTTCATTGACTGAACCAGCCAGATCCCCAGATGGGTGATGATTCTCTATGATCTCCAAGTTATAGCCGGGGAAACCAAGGCTCACAGAAGTGTCATCATCTGCCCGAGATCACGTACAGGCGCCTTCAAATCCAGGTGTGGCTGACTCTCCTCCCCTCATATTGCCCCCAGGGTTTGGAAGGAGCAGAGACTAGACCCTAGAGTTCTAACACTCCCTCTCTTTCAAAACTTCAAAGTGAGGGCGACCCTCCAGTCACTAAAGCTGAGTCAAGGTAGTTAGGAATGGGAGGGTGGGGTTGGGAGATGCCTTGGCCAGATAGACTGGGAAGGCTGGAGGTAAGGGGCCAGTTGCTACAGCCCGGCCTGTGGGACTTCTCACCCACACCCTGGAAGCTGGCAGCTATGCCCATGTAGGCCAAGGAGAGAAACAGACAAGACCTTGTCCCCAGGACCCTGCCAGACTTACAAAGTCGACCAGCCCCCTCCCCAGATCCCAGTAGAGCTGACGGAGCCTTACTCAGTGCCAGCACCAGCTCCCAGGCTGCTGCTCACCCCAGGGCATGGCATCTGGCCTGGTGAGTAGGTAGCAGTACCCTTGTTAAACCGCCTGCGTCAGGCCGTGGGGCTGGCTGTGTCAGCCAGCCGGCAGCTGTTGTCCCTCTCCCAGGTGTGACTATAGCCAGCCGGGCAGGCGGACCCCAGATACCGCCACACCCAAAGACTGCAGGGCAGCTTAGAGTCTCCTGAATCAGACTTTCCAGCCATGAAGGGGGCAGTGGCTGCACCCTCCTTTCTCCTGTGCCAAGGGCCTCCCCAGAATCGCTCTGTTCCTGGGCCACTGCCAAGACCTACAGCGGGTGGTGGGGGTGGGGGTGGGGGGACTATGGGTGCTGTCAGCGAGCAGGTCACAAAACTCCAATCTGGAGCTGACTAATGCAGGCCCTCTTGCTGCAACTAGGGAGATCAGATTGTCTCATTCAGTTCCCTGGGCCCAGAGAGAGCAAAGGACTTATCCAAGGTCACACAGCTAGTTAAGTGGCTGAGTTTAATTAGAACAGGGCCTCCCAGAGTTATGGGCAGGGGAGACTCCTACAGGGGAATGGGTCCCTCTAGCTCAGGTCCAAGCAAGATGAGCATCTCTAGCTGCTCAGATTGCTGCTGTAGACAAAGTCTTATGGGAAAACAGAGGGAGAAAGGTTCTAATTCTTAAATCATGGACAACCAGCATCCCGCATGACACACACCTAGCATCCTTCGCTCCACCCCACCCCAGCAACCCCCCACCTCCTCATATAGGCAGCCCGGATGGCCCTCATCCCCATGCACACCAAGCACCTCTCTCCACGCCCCATATACACCCAGCACCCCCACCAGTTTGTGAAACTACCAGCTGCAGATTCCTGCCAGGAGATGGACCTTCTTCCCTGGGGATGCAACTGTACAGGCCAGGGGAAGGCACTGTTCCCTTTGGATTCTCGAACCTGAAAGGGTGTGGTAGAGTAGTCCAACTCTTCAGCATTGAACAGATAGGGACACTGGGCCCAGCAAAGGGAACGGACAGTACTCTAGGTCCTGAAGCCAGATGTCCAGCCTCCCAGGCCAGCTCTGAAATATCGGCTGCCTCTCTCCACCACAGTCAGCAGCTCCCTGCTCTGTGATATCTTTGCCCTTAGTCTAGAACACTCTCCTATTAGGGGCTCAGGAAGTCACTTCCTATTGGCCTACAGTCCTCACCACCTGGCAGGGAGCACCTGAAGGGCGAGAGGCTGGGTCCCAGGCATATCTAGAGCCCTGGTGTCCCGACTAGGGATTGGCACAGAGCAGACACTAGTAAAGGCACTGGGCAGGGACTTCCCCTCCAGGGCACCCTTCGTCCCTGCAGAGGGGAGTTTCCACATGGGGCTCCTCCTTCCCTCATGTCTGAAACAGTCCTGGAAAGACAGTAGTTGGAGCCCCAAGGTTGACCTGAGTGTCCTGGGAAGAAAAGCCTCAACTGGTTTCCTAATTACCCCATGACAGCGGGCAGCGGAGGAATGCCTCAGTGAGCACCACTGGGGCTGTGGGTGAGTCAGTTCTGGGGAATCTGCCCCCACCCCCTCCCATTCCCTGGGAGGGAGGGCGAGGTAATCCCTTAGCAGACACCCCTCCTCCTCTGTGGAGGCTGAGACCATAGGAGACAGGGGAGTGGCTGGCTTCACTAGCTTCTGTGGATAGCTCCCCAGAAAGAAAGTCCGTCTACTGGCAGAAATATACAAGAATTGTGGCTGGATTTTCTGGTTTCTATAAGAAGACTTCCCTAATACTTAGAAGTTGAGTCTTGGGAGGTGGGGAAGAGGTAGGAAGACTTGAACCTGAGCAGGTATCTCCCAGGAAGACCCATGATCCTCCAGGTTTGATTTTTACCTCTTTAGGTACTCTTAGACAGCTTAGACAGCCCCCCCTTGGAGCCTCAGCTTCCCCAGCCACAAAATGGGTGTAATGATTGCCATTCTGGCATTTCAGAGTATACCAGCACCTAGGTTATACAGATAAAAGAGCAATTTGAAGGGCACCGGGATGGCTCAGTGGGTTAGGCCTCTGCCTTTGGCGCAGGTCCTGATCTCAAGGTCCTGGGATCAAGCCCCGCATCGGGCTCTCTGCTTGCCAGGAAGCCTGCTTCCCCCTCTCTTTCTGCCTGCCTCTCTGCCTGTGATCTCTCTCTCTCTCTCTGTGTCAAATAAATAGAAAAAAGAAAAAAGAAAGAGCAATTTGAGGGGTGTCAAAAGTTAGGTAAAAGGAAGAGGGAATCTAAGGAAGGAGAGAAGGCTACCAGAATTCTCTTTTTCTGCTCCTCAGTAGACACCACGGCCAACCTTCACTTCCAGTTCTGGGGAAGGACACTGGACACCCGATGTCGCCTCCACCACGCAGGCATCAGGTCTGGTTTGGTGCTTAGTTAATCTCCTGCCACAACCCCAGCTGAGAGGGACAGAGTCCTTTTTGAGATTTCTGGGATTTTCCACTTAGCCACAAAGTTCTTGAGCCAGGGCTGAGGAAGCACAGGACAAAGTCTGCCGCAAGAACCTCCAGAGAAGGAAGGAGTGTGTGTGTGTGTCTTGGGGGGTGGTGAAGCCCAACGATGAAGATTTGGGGATGAAAAAAACCTATTTTGAACCCAAGCACGCACACCTACCCATCCAGGGCTTCCTGGTATCCTTAGTCTCAGCAGACAGGGCCGCTCTCCTGCTGCCCCCCACCCCACCCCACCCCAAGCACCACCGCAGCCAAGTCCCGCCCCATTCTCCTCCCATTACCTCACCAGGGCCAGGGTGAATGGTGCGGGAGGAATCGAGGCTCTCCTGAGGCAGAGGAAGGGAAAGCCAAAAGGAGGGAGCATGGTCTACTACTACTCATGCTCTGTGTTGGATTTTGTTACAGTCCCTGTCCATCTCTAAGTCTCATTTTCCCTAGCAGTGCAGAGAATCGAACAAACTCTGGGTGCCTCCTAGCACAAGAATCTGTCAGGCTGGAGACCCCATAACTCCCCACCCCCTTCCCAGGGCCCGCTCACCTGCACAATCTGCCGGGGCTGCACGCTCAGAGTGGGGAAGTTGCCGCGCCCGTGAATGGGAATCGGTTCTTTCAGGAGCACGTCCAGTCGCTTCACCTGTGGCCAGCCTAGCCCACTCAGGTGCCGTCCTAGGGAGGCCGATGAGGCCTCCGGGTCGGGGCCGCCGCCTGCCGGGGCGGCCGTGGCCACCGCCGAGGCCGCAGCCGTCCCCACCTGCGCAGCTGCCTGGTCCAGACTCTCAGCTCCACTCTCCGACGGCATCATTAGCTCGGCCCTGGGGCCCCGACGGCAGAAACCGGCGGGGGTGGACTAAGGGGAGAAGGGCAGGGAGAGCAGCTGGGCCGGGGCCAAGGCGAGGGGCGCGGCTGCCGGGACTGGATAGCAGCGACGGCGAGGCAAACTCAGGGCACACCTCCGACGGCGACGACCAACCGACCCTAGAGCCTGTAACCCAGGGCCCAGCTGACTCTTATAGGCCGCGGGCGACATGCCCATTGGTCCAGACAGCTGTCACACAGTGGGTGCGCCTCGCCTCTCGACTCCCCTGCCATTGGTCAGCAGAATTTGGCACGTGAGTCACTTGTAGCCAGAGAGATTCCGATTGGCTGGCTGGCATGCCCCTGCCCCGCCCTCCGGCCCAGGCAGAATTCCCTCCTTTGGGCCTTAAAGAACTTCTGTTCGCAATGATTGGCCCGCGAGGAGGCAGGCCGAGACTTAAAGGGACTGCGCCCTCCAGCGGCGGGCGGGAGGGAAATGACCCGTGGAGTCTGTAACAGAGTTGGACCACTAAGAAGCTCCATCTCTGTAGCCGGTTCTGGTAGGGGCTTCCTGAGCAGCTGGTGGAAGTCTTTTCTTCCAGCTTCTCAGCCTCATCAGGTCCTGTGTGCCCTCAGGCAAGTCACTAACCCCTCCTGAGCCAGTTTCCTTTTCTGTCCCAGAGAAGATGTTCAATAAACATTTTTTTAAAATTTTGATTTGATTACTTATAGTTGACAAAAACGTTTTCTTTTTTTTTGCGAAAACATTTTCAGGGTGCCTGGGTGGCTCGGTGGGTTGAAGCTTCTGCCTTTGGCTCAGGTCATGATCCCGGGGTCCTGGGATCGAGCCCCGCATGGGGCTCTCTGCTTAGCGGGGAGCCTGCTTCCCCCCTCTCGCTTTCCTCTCTGCCTACTTGTGATCTCTCTCTCTGTCAAATAGGTAAATAAAATCTTAAAAAAAACCCCCACATTTTCATGTATTATTTTTTCCCCCTAAATATTTTATTTATTCATTTGACAGAGACAGTAACAGCGAGAGAGGGAACGCAAGCAGGGGGCATGGGAGAGGGAGAAGCAAGCTCCCCTCTGAGCAGGGAGCCAATGCGGGGCTCCTTTCCAGGACCCTGGAATCATGACCTGAGCCGGAGGCAGACGCTCAACGACTGAGCCACCCAGGCGCCCCCATTTTCATATATTCTCTTGAAATAATATGTTTACATGTTTTTCTTTCCCACTTTACAGAGCCTAGAGGGATGAGGTTTATTGTTACTTTTGAATTCACTTTTTCTTCTGATTTTAAATCTACGTACCTGAGGTGGGATTTCGCAAATTGAATCTGCTTGATTTAACACTAAAATATTTTTTCTTAGATTAAATGTCATTCTTCTAATACTTCCCGGTCCTACAAGGCAGGCTCAGCAGGGAGTAATATTCCCAATGTTACAGAAGAGGAAATCAAGACCTATGGATGAGAAACTACATTCCAGGGTCACCAGTTTGTCTCCGACAGACCTGGACCTAGAACTCAGGAGCCTGACTCTCAGACTAGAGCAATCACTTCCTCTTTCTGAAGGCCAGCACAAGCAAGATCCTGCCTTTGTCCCCTCCCTCCCTTTTGTCTGGGATCAGGGGCTTCCTCCAGCCCCCTGGTAGGGGACCTGTTGCTCGCTCTACTGCTTGATTGTGTGACTATGGGCAAGTCATTGCAATGTCCTCAGTGAAGTTGCTTACTGTTTTGTTTTACCTTCTTTTGAAAGAGAAGAAATATATGAGAAACGTCCTTTGCTGAACCCAGAGTCCCCAAACCCTTGACTTTCATGGCCCCAGCAGAGGAAGGAAGAGAAAGGAAACTAACATATACTGAAGACCTACTATGTACCAGGTCACTTTACATACATGACCTCTAATTTCTAAAATACAGCTCAAGATGTGGGATCATTATCCTCAATTTGCCGATGAAGAAACCGGGGCTTAGAGAAGTCAAGTGACATGGTCATACAACCACTAATTGTCAGGGTGGGACTTGAATCCAGGTCTCCTGACTCCAGAGCCCTATTTTCCAACTGCTACTCGTGGAAGAGTTGGCACAGATCACAGTACCCTGCTTGGCACAGCCCTGTACCACCCTCAAGATGTATCCATTCATTCATTCATTCGTTCATGCATTCATCAATCAACATATATATACTAAGCACTGTGTACCAGGTGCTGGGTTAGGCCCAAGATATGATGGGTAAGGTCCCTACCCTAGAGCTGACATTCTAGTATAAAAAGAATGTAGTTAAGTAAACTTATTTTACTTAAAACTCTCCCTCTCTCACTCCACGTATATCATGTTTGCTCTCTTTCCCATTCCGTTTTATTTTCTTTGCATTATCTGAAATGTCTTATTTCTTTGTTTACTTAACTATGGGAGTTAACTAAGGGAATGTAGGAAGGAAAGAAGGAAGGCGAGACGGCAGGGGGTATACTCAGGAGGGTTTTTACCTGCACCAAGAGCAACTTCTAATTGTCCCAGTGAATGGTGGAAATGAAGGCTGGGGTAGCTTCTGAAGAGTCCATCTGGCTTTCAAACATTATATGCGAGCCTTTTCCCTCCCATACATATTTCCCTTCTTAATCCTGACTCCGATTTTCGTTACTCTGATTTAGTTACTCTCTATGATAACTGAGTTGTAGTGACATAGCTAAGTCACTCTCCCTTTCTGGGCCTCAGTTTCCTAGTCTGTAAAATGGCGGTGAAATAGGAGTCAGGTTTTTCCATTCACCTGTGATTCGAAGTGATGGGAAGGAGAAGGGGTCCTGAAGAGAGTGTTGGCCTCTACATCGGGCCCTGCCTCTGCTCTGGACTCCAGCCAAGAGCATTCTGGAATCAGCCCACATTACTGAGCACCCTGTTTGGAACCACATGAAGGCCGTTTCCATACAGTTTCTTACCTAATTTTTGGAACACAATCTTTTCTTTTTTTTAAAGATTTTATGTATGGATGTATTTATTTATTTATAGCATGAACAGGGGGAGGTTCAGAGGGAGAGGGAGCAAGAGAATCTCAAGCAAACTCCATGCAGAGTACAGAGCCAATATGGGCTCTGTCTCATGACTCTGAGATCATGATTTGGGCTGAAATCAAGAGACAGACGCTTAACCAGCTGAGCCACCCAGGTGCCTGCAGAACACAATCTTTTGACAAAGGAGTGATCTCTCACTTTGCATGAGAGGAAACTAAGGCTCTGAGAAACAAATTAATTTGCGCAGGGCCCCACAGTTGGAAGGACAGGCTTCACACCCAGGTCCAGCTGAACCCCAGGCTCATGCCCTAGCCAGGGTCATGTCTCTGAGCATGACTTGGTTTGTTCAGAGATGGTCCCTCTATGGTTCTAGTCCTCCACCCTGCCTCAGCCCCTCATGGCCAAGGCACTTTCCTGGACCTTGTCAGTATCCTGTGCAATTTCAATAGCAGGTATCCCATCCTCCTAACACCACCTCCTGTCTTTCGTGCTCACTGCTTCTAGAACCTCGACTGCAATGGCTCCTGATTCCCTAGGCTCTTCAATCCATGAATCCTCCCACCTTTCCCCACTGTTTCTGGCCTCCTTAACCAGCTTTGCTTCCATGGACCATCATTATAATTACTGCCTTGCACACACCCTCACCCCCTTGCTGCTCTCACCTGGCAAAACCACACCCTGGTTAATCCAGCTGGGTTTGTATCCCACAGTTGACTGAAGCTGGACAAAGACAGCCCTGCTGACAGGTCTCACCTGAACATCGAATCTGGGTCTTTATCCTCTCCAGGGGCCCGTAGCACCCTCTGGCAAGCCTACCATGGGACCAGCTGCTTTCACTCCCCTGAGGTCCCGAGACAATTCCTATCCCCCCAAAACCTCAACCCTGGACAGCTCCTCCCCTGTCCCCTCTCAGTGGAGGACCTTGGTTCCTACATTGAGGAAATAGAAGAACTCAAAGGAGAATTTCTTTTTTTTTTTTTAGATTATATTTATTTATTTGACAGAGATCACACGCAGGCAGAGAGGCAGGCAGAGAGAGAGAGGGGGAAGCAGGCTCCCCTCTTAGCAGAGAGCCTGATGTGGGGCTCAATCCCAGGACCCTGGGATCATGACCTGATCTGAAGGCAGAGGCTTTAAGCCACTGAGCCACCCAGGCGTCCCACAAAGGAAAATTTCCATAGACTCTCAATGCCTACCCAATCCCTGGGTCTGTGCCTCATTTGTAGCTTCCCTCCTGGTGCCTTGACTGAACCCGCTTCTTCCTCCCCACGGCTTCCCAGGCACTTACCTGGGTGCCAGGTAAGTCGCCAGGGTGAAGTCCTTGAGCAGGTGAGACCACCTTCACCCTGGTGATTTTTCCTTCTCTAAACATTCCAGTTAACGTGAAAACAGTATTTCTTGCATCTTAAAACAACAACAACAACAAAGCCCAACAAAACAAAGGTGTTCTTCCCATTTCTCTATATAGCAAATCTTCAATGTCTGTGCTTGCGGTCTTCGGTTATTTTGCTCTTTCTTGAACACAGTTCAGTTAGGCTTTGTCCCCACCACTGCACCAAAACTGCCTCTGCCTTTGGTTACCTTCATATTGCTAAATCCAATCATCAACCTTTTAGTAATAGCTTTATTGAGATATAATTCGCAAAGGGTACACTTACCCATATAACGCATACAATTCAGTGTGTTTTTTTGCACACTCACAGAGTTGGTCAGCCAGTACCATAATCAATTTTAGAATATTTTTTATTACTTCTGGGGTGCCTGCGTGGCTCAGTCATTAAGTGTCTGCCTTCGGCTCAGGTCGTGATCCTGGGGTCCTGGGATTGAGCCCGGTGTTGGGCTCCCTGCTCAGCAGAGTCTGCTTTTCCCTCTCCTTCTGTGTGCATGCTCTCTCTCTCTCTCCAGTAAATAAAAAAATGTCTTTTCATGTGTTTATTGGTCATCTCTGTCTTTGGAGTAATGTCTGTTAAATTCTTTGCTCATTTTGTAATTACATTATTTTAACGTTACGGTTGAGTTTCAAGAGTTCTTTATATATTCTAGATATAAGGTCTTTCTTTATTGGATATATGATTTGCAAAATTCCTTCCATTCTAATGGTCAATTCTTAATCCACGTATTTCACTAAACCTATAGATTGCCTGTGGCACAGCTGATCACTCCTTCTTCCTTGAAATAGTTTTTAGCACTTGACAAGTAAGGCAGTCTCTTGCCCTGATTTTGCTGTTTTGGTGTCTCCTCATTCCCTCACCCACTAGACAGTGAAACGCCCAGAACTCACTCCCTGGTCTTCTTGTCTTTTCTGCCTGCACTCATTCCTTTGGTGATTTCATTCAGTTTCAAGCTGTAAATGCCATGTGTGTGTGGGCAAATCCCAGCTTTGCCTGTTCCAGCCCAGAGCTCTCTCTCCAATTCTAGGCTCAATTATTAATTGTACTCAACATCTCCACGGCTCTTCCTCTACTTACAATGAGGTTCCGTCCTGAAAAAACCATTTTATTTTATTTTTATTTTTTTTAAAGATTTGACATATTTATTTGACAGACAGAGATCACAAGTAGGCAGAGAGGCAGGCAGAGAGAGAGGAGGAAGCAGGCTCCCTGCTGAGCAGAGAGCCCGATGCGGGCTCAATCCCAGGACCCTGAGATCATGACCTGAACCAAAGGCAGATGCTTTAACCCACTGAGCCACCCAGGTGCCCCTTTTTTTACTTCTTTTTGTCTCAAATCCCATGTCAAATTTGTCGGCAAGCCTTGTTGGCTGTACCTGCAGAACACAGTCAGAATCTGCCCACATCTCACCCCGGGGCCGCAACCCACTGCCACCTCACGGCTTTCGCCCTTCTGCCCGATTGGGCTTGTCTCCTGCAGTCTGCTTTCAACCCAGCAGCCTGAGTGATCCTATAACTTTTCTTTAAATTTTTTCCTCCAAGACTTTATACAACATTTGTTTATTTTAGAGAAGGGGAAGGAAGGAGCAGAGGGAGAGGGACAAGTAGACTCCAGAAGGGAGTCCAATGTGGGGCCCAACCCCACAACCCTGAGCCGAAACCAAGAGTAGGACACTTAGCCAACTGAGCCCCCCAGATCATGCCATTTTAATGCCTCCATCTCACTTGGAAGCAAGCCAAAGTCCTTCCAATCACAAGGTTCTGCAGGATACCCCCAGCCTTGTCTCCTCTCCCCTCACTCCTCTGTTGCAGGTGCACTGGCCTCCCGGATGCTCCCGTCTCACCTCAGGGCCGTTGTGATCACTCTGTCATCTGCCGGACTCACTCCTGAGAGCCACCCGGCTTCTCCTCCGTTCCTCCAGCTTCTTTTTCTCACTGAGGCCTCGCGCACTAAGCAATGAGCATGGCGCCCCCCCCCCCCCCAGCTGTCCTCTCCTCTGCTTTGTTGTTTCCACAGCCCCCAATGCCATCCACACATCAGACTGTGTTGACTTACTGCCCTTTTCCCTGTCAGAACAGAAGCCCCAGGAGGGCAGAAGATTTGCCTGTTTTTGTTTTCTGTGTACCCCAGTTCCCAGAACTGTCGTTGCTGGCTATTCGGCATTCAATAAATAGTCATGGACTAAGGGAAGGGGTGCTTGAGGAAAGGAGGAAGAAGCACCTTCTAGAAGCAGGTCTTGCAGGGAGTGGTACTATGTGGCCACAGCCGGATTGCTGAGGCAGGTCTTGAATCTGAGTGTTCCCCAGGTTCACTGAAAGTTGGTTCCTGTTTTCCAGCTGGGGAAGCCTGCTGTAGTGGGAGCCAAAAGCTTGAGTTGTAACTTGGGCATAAAAGACCCAGTGTGTGAGTGCTGCTCCTCCTGGAAACAGTGCTAATTTGCCAAATGGGAGCAAGGTTCAGACAGGTGATTTGGGGGATGTCAAAGAGGAAGGAAGAAGGGTAAGACCATAGATGAAGATGAGGTTCTAGTGGGGAGGACCAGGAGGGCTGGGGGCTGGATCCTGAAGGACAGGAAGAGGCCCCAGCAGGCAGAGCTGCGAGCAGGGCACTCTGGGACCTCACTTCACTTCCCTCAGGTTCAAGGCTGCCCACAAGGCCCCTCCCTGTCCCCAAGCTGGTTAGAATCTGTCAGAAGCAGCAATGACTGAGGATTAATTATGCCCATTTCATGGGTGAGGAAACTGAGGCTCAGGAAGGTAGTGATATGAGTCTGTCTCTTCTCTCACGCTAGAGTAGAAGCTCCCCAAGTTCAAGGGCTGCTCGCCCCCATTTCTGTCTCCTCAGAGCTGAGGTTGCTGTCTGAAAATAGGAGAGGGTTCTCATCAGTGGGTTTCCAGCCCCACCGACTCCACATTCCATTTTATAACAAATATTCTAGAGTATTTCTTTCCTGTAATGGAATACAATTCGTAGGTAATGTATTCCATCTATATATTCCTAACTTGGGGAAAAAATGCCCTATCTGAAACATAAAGGAAAAATAAAAGGAAGGTGATATATGTCTTTTTTCTCATGATTTAATTTTTTTAAAGATTTAATTTATTTGAGAGAGAGAGCACATGCGTGGTGAGGCGGGTGGGGGGAGGGTGTAGGAGCAGAGGGAGAAACAGGCTCCCTGCTGAGCAGGGAGCCCTAGCCCAGTGTAGGGCTTAGGGCTCCATCCTAGGACCCTAAGACCGGAGCCAAAGGCAGATGCTTAACTGACTGAGCCACCCAGGCACCCCTCATGGTTTAATTTTTTAAATGGAGATATAGGGACGACTGGGTGGCTCATTCGGTCTTGTGCGCTCTCCCTCTCTCTGACAAATAAAACCTTTTTAAAATTTTGAGATATAATTGACATATAACATAATATAAGTTTCAGGTACAACGTGATATTTGTGTATACTGCAAAACGATCGCCACAACAAGTTTAGTTAACATCTATCACCCGTTACAATTTTTTTCTCTTTTGGTGAGAACTTTCAAGATCTACTCTTAGCAATTCTTAAATTATAGTACAGTAGTCTTAATTCTACTCACTATGCCATACATTACATCTCTTATGTGACTTATTTATTTTATAACCGGAAGTGTGTAGGTGTCTTTTTTTTAACCTGTAAGTATACAGGCAGACTCTTGTTAGAACAGGACTTCTCAAATTGGAATGTGCATAGGAATCAACTAGGGATCTTGTTAAAATGCAGATTCTGAATCAGCAGGTCCGGAGAAGGACCTGAGAGTCTGCATCTCTAACCAGCTCCCAGGTGCTGTCCGGCTGCTGCTTCTTGGCAGGAGAAGGATGCTGCCAGCTCCCTGGGCCCACGCAGCCGCCCTCCCTGCAGGCCTCCGCCCAGAGCCGCCCCCTCTCCAGCTCGAGCAAGGGGCAGCCCCGTCCAGGCCCGCCCCTCCCGCTGCCCAGCCTCATTCCTGGCAGCCAGGTGGCCGGGAGCCCGCTGCCGCTGCAGAGACAGCAGTTCCCACGGGAGGAGCCCGCCCAGGGGAATGGGCCGCGGGGGAGGGGAGGGAGTCCCCGGGAATTGACGTCCAAGGGGGCGGGGCCTCCATGTTCCCCCGCCTCGCCGGTCGCATCCTCTTCCCTTCCGCCCGGCCGCTGGGATCCCTCAATCCCAGGGCGCTGAGCATTTGCTGTCTCCTCTTCTCTTGTTCCCTTTGCCCTCCTTTTGGGGTAGGCTCCTGTGGTGGGGAGCCCAGATGAATCCAGCTCTTGTCTACCCTGAGAAACTCCGTGTACGGGTTAGCAGACAGGCAGGCAGACACCGTTCCTCTTTAAGCCGGTTTTCTGTCAAAGGAGGAAGGTGGGAGGAAACTCACTTTCAGCTTTGTGGATGCCAATCAGGGGAGGCTTTCTGGAGGAGGCAGGAGCCCAGCAGAGCATGAAGGCTGTGGAGGGGTGTCCCGGACAGCCCGTCTCTCCCAGAGACCCCAGCCTGGCCAGGGCCTGCTGACTTGGGGACATTGTTTTGGGGGCCGAGATTAGATGATAGAGTATTGTAGGACGGAAAGGCCTGGCTTTTAGCCTCACTTTGCCATAAACATGCTATGGGCCTCCTGGGAAGCCCCTTTCCTATCTGGGCTACTATAAAGCAATGGGGGGCACCTGGGTGGCTCAGTAGGTTAACCATCTGCCTTCAGCTCAGGTCATGACCCCAGGGTCCTGAGATTGAGTCCCACATGGGGCTCCCCGCTGAGCGGGGAGCCTGCTTCTCTCTCTGCCTGCTGCTCCCCTGTTTGTGCTCTCCCCCACCCCCTCTCTCTCTGACGAATAAATAAATACAATCTTAAAAATAAATAACAAAAGTGATGGGATCTGAGGATCCCCAGGGCTGGGCCAGCTCCAAAGTCTGTGATCCACAGGGGCCAATGAGGAAGATTTATCTAATTCTGAGGTGGGGAATCCGGGTAGAAGGCTTATGCTGGGCTCAAGCTGGTTCTGGGCAGGGCTGAGGTAGTGGATCCTGGGGAGACTTCGAGGAGGTCTCCCACTTGAGAGCTTAGGCAGACTAATCCACTTTCTGGGCTCTGCTGGAGCATTAACCCAAAACGACAATAATAAGTGCCCCTCTCTCCCAGGAGGACTGCACCGTACAGCTTACAAAGCACTTTTCTGGTTACCATCTCATTTAACCCTCACAAACTTGGTATTATTGCCATTTGACAGATGAGAAAACTGAGGCCCAGAGACGTCAAGTCACTAGCCCAAGGTACTTGAGCCAAAAGGGTATGCCTAGACTTGGACCTGGTATCCTGTACATGTTTTAGGAAAAGTTTCCTCGGTCTCGTGGATCCCCTGGGTCTGAATTATCCAGAAAATACGACCCTTCCAATGTTTGAACATGGGGCCCTAAATTTTTGTCAGCTTCCCTAACTTTGGATATCAGGGCCAGCGGGCTAAATCTCTCACGGTGCAGATGGAAAAACTGAGATCTGGAGAGGGGAAGAATCTTGCCCAAGTCTTTAAGCCAGATCGGATTCTGGCCTCCACCCCTGAGGCTCTCAGATGAAGTTCCTGGGTCTCTCACAGCTCCCTCTCCTCCTGGCAACAGGGAGCCCTGTGTTCCCTGGACAGTGGGGAGGGATGGTTATGGCAAGAATCCTCCAAATCAAAGAGGGAGCCTGGCAAGGGTGGGAAGGGGTTAGGCCTTAGAAAATGTGCTTTGCCTTCAGGCTTTATTTCCTAAGACAAAGATGTGTCACCAAAGCCAGGAGGAGCTAGTGGTGAGTTTTAATTTTGCTTTGTTTTTTCACAGTTTGCTTCCCCAAGAAGGAGGACAGCGGAGGTGACCGGTGCTGAGCCAACCCCTCTCCAGGCCTGCTCCCCTTTAGGCTCAGGGGCCCCAGTTCCAGGGCTGAGCCAGAGCCCGAGTGCAGATGGAGGAGAGAGTGTTTTCTGCAGGCGATCGAGCCCAACCCAGAACCAGGGTGGGGCTCTGTCTGGGCCTGGGTGGAGATCTTTGTCACCAGGCTCAGGACCAGTTTTGACCAGGGTCAGGGCTCATCCTGAGATCAGGGAACAGGGAGAAGCAGCCCTTCAAGGACGGAGCCAGCCCACGATTCTGACTCTGGGACGGTGAGTCAGGCAGCCTGGCTGGGAGCCCACAGGCCTTTAGGGTCCTGGGCTGGGGCAGAGGCTCTGGTAAAGGTGAGGTCCCAGAGCTAATGTCCAGGGTCTCTGGTCCCCTCTCAGGTATGTACTGGGGGCAGGTGACCTCCTATCTCCATCCACACCCCTCCAGGCCCTATGGATGGGGTTGGCTGCCTCCTCCCACAGATCCTGCTCCAGGCTCTGGAGATTACATGGGCCAGTGGCGGGCTTGGTGTCTCACACTAACCTCAGGGCTCCGTCCAGAGGTACAGTGGCGAATGCGTTTCTAAAAGTCCTCCACTCTGCTTGATCTCGGGCTACCCGGGTGATGAATCAGAGCTGGGAAGACATTTCCAGTACCGGCACTCACAAGCCAGAAGGGCTCCAACTCCGGGGCACGGCCCGCTCTGTCCCAGGACTGCGCCTTCCTCAGGGCCCAGCATGCTAGCTTACAGGGTCTTGTTAACTCACAGGTCAGGGACAGGACAGCCTGTCTTCGTGAAGCTGATGTCGAGTATGATGGTGGCTGTAGCTGACATTGTGCTTTTGATGACTGAGGCTTTCGTTGGGCTCTTTTCAGTGACAGGGGAGGGGCAGGTCATCGCCCTAAGAAGCCGCTAGGAGGTGCCTAGGAGCTCAAGGGCAGGGCAAATTAGGCCCCCGGCCCCTTTGGGGCTGGATCATGACTCCATGGGGACACTGGAAACCTGAAGGGGTCTAATGGACACGTGTCCTGCTCCTAGCCCCTCCCCCTGCCCAGTGATGACCTAGCCTCATGTCACTGGGGAAATGGGAGCTGAGCGTGGGGGAAGCCCTCACCTTACCACTGCTGGACCCGTGCCCCTCCTTGGAATGTGTATATCTCCCCTTTCTTCCCGATTTCTGCTTAAGGACAAGTCCCTCCTCTTATTTAAAAAAAAAAAAAAAGAGAGAGAGAGAGAGAATATAGCCCTGGGAGCTCCTGGGTGGCTCAGTCAGTTAAGTGTCTGACTCTTGGTTCCAGCTCAGGTCGTATCTCTTTGGTCTTGACATTGAGCTCCTCCGCATCCAGCTCCGCACTCTGTGGGGCGTCCGTTTGAGATCCTTTCCCTCCGCCCGCCCCCCACAGTCTCTCTCTCAAATAAATAAATACATCTTGAAAAAACAAAGCAAAACAACAACAACAAAAAAACCAGCCTTTGGTGGTGGCATCCCATTGCCCAGAATAAGATGCCCATTTTTAATCCAGCTGGTTTTTACCTCCACGCTTCCTCCCACTGGACTTCTTATATACTCCAGCTACACTGGCCCGGATTCTGTTCTGGAAGCTTGGTCCTGCCTCAGGAACTTGGAGCCCACGACTGACGCCGGTCTCTGCACATTTGGCTGCCCGTCCTCCCAGCCGCAGCAGCAAGAGGCCTCCCCTGGCCTCTCCCTCTGAAGGGCTCCCCGCTTCCCCTCAGTTCCGTCCTGCTTGTGCTTCAGGCCCCACAGTGGCCTCATCTACTTATGTGTCACCGGTCACCGGTTTGACTGTCTTCTCACGAGACAGTGAGCCCCATGGGGTAGGGACCGCATGCTCTGCCATATTGGTACCCAGCTGGTGCCAAATAAGTGGGTGTGGAATCAGTCAATAGATGTCGGTGTTTCTTTCTTTCTTAAATTTTATTTTACAAAGATTTTATTTATTTATTTATTTATTTATTTGACAGAGAGCGAGAGAGTACAAGCAGGGGAGCAGCAGAGGGAGAGAGAGAAGCACGCTCCCACCTGGGAGCCCAAAGCAGGGCTCCATCCCAGGACCCTGGGATCATGACCTGAGCTGAAGACAGAACGCTTAACTGACTGAGCCACCCAGGGGCCCCTAGATGTCCATGTTTCTTTCTTTTTTGTTCTCCCTGGGCCAGTGATGACATCTGGTTTTGAATGTCTACACCTGGTTTCTAGGCTGTAAAGGGAAGGGGCAAATTGTTCCATGTGCACTTGACCAAAGTGTAAAAGACAGACCAGTGTCCCACAGGGGCCCCTGAGGTGGTGGCAGTTGAAGCTGGCGGGTCTGATCTGAAGGGGCTTTGGGTCTGGCCAGGGTTGAAAAGTCCAGTCACCTTCCTCTTTGGTTTGGTTTTAATAAAGAAGGCAGCAGCTTCTTTATTCCATCATAACCACCAGGCTTCCATACCATGTGGACATCCATCATTTTTTGGCTGCCCTTCCTCCAAATCCCCTTTCCATTAGGAAGAAGGCCCCACCATGGGAGGCCCCATCACCCACTACTGAAGCTGAAGGGGACCGCAGACCCCTCCCGGGGCCCTTCCAGGTCAGACAGGGGCCCCAAACCTGGGCCCAGCCAAGTGGATGGTGTAGCCCAGGACTGTAAATCTCAAGTGAATCATCCAAGGACAGGAGGGCTTAGAATTTGCTCAGAATGTGGTGGCAGTGGTCAGTGTAGTGTCTGATGGTGACAGTCCTATCCAGGTATCTTGCAGTGGGGCCTGGTCTGTTCAATGCTGTCACTTCCTTGCTCCCTGCCCTTCATCTGACCTGGACCTCAGGCTTTGTGTCCTTTCTGGAATGCTGGAGACCCAGCCCCAGAATGCTGCTGCAGAAAAACCTCGTGTTACCGTGACATTGCTGTCCGGCAGGAGCAGCCCAGAGGTGGCAAGAAATCAAAAACCACATACAAACATCCCCCCGCCCTGAACAACAGCATGAACAGCTAATACGTACACCCTGAGTGCTTGTCACATGCCAGGCACTGTTCTTTAATTGTTCCTCTTTTGTAAATGAGAAAACTCAGGATCGTGCCTCTCCTCAGTGTTCCAGATCCAGCTCCATGGAATCAAACGGCTGGAGCTCGGTCCACATGGAAACGCGGCATGGGAGGAAAACATAGTCGTTTGCTTTCCAGGCTCGCCGTCTGGAGGGTGGAATGGAGGCTGGGAGCACCCCCGCCACCAGGTCCACCTGACAGATCGTCACGGCCACCGTCACCTCTCCATCAATGCTAGGCTCTGCCACCCCCACTAGCCACCCCCTTAACCACCATCAAGTTAATTACCAGCACCGTCGCCCCCTCCATCGAGCCAAGATCTGACAGAGCCATCCGGTTCTCCATCACTTGACGACGTCACCATGTCACTGTCACCACCGCCATGATTACCCTCATTACCTCTGTCCCCAGCGGCAGGGCGGTGTTGAGTGGCCAGTGAGGTCACTTCCTGGCCTTGGCGCTCACGGAGGTAATTGCCTAATGAGATGGTTGCAGCTCGGAGTCATTAGTTACTAGGAAATCTTCCTGGGCTCTGACGAGGCTGAAGTGAGTTCATAGACTGGAGGGGTCTGCTGCTATGGGTGTGGCTGGGGCGTCCCGGCCTTTGTGATGGAGAAAATCGACAGAGGGTTATAGTTGTCATTAAGGGTGCTGATCGAGGGGGTCCCGCTGGCTCAGTTGATGGAGCATGTGGCTCTTGATCTTGGGGTTAGGGGTTTGAACCCCATGTTGGGTGTAGAGGTTACTAAAAAAAAATCTAAAAAAAAAAAAAAAGAAGAAGAAGAATGCTGATAGAGTCAGCCTAGGTCAACCTAGGCAAGTGATTTCATTTTTCTAAGGCCCAGTTTCTTCGTCTGTGAAATGGAAATTATGAGACCTATCTTATAGGGTAACGTGGAGAATAGAGATGATATAAAGAACCCGGTCCAGTGCCCAGAGCCCAGGAGCCTCCCAGATGGAAGTCGCCAGTATCTTTCATTTTTTAAATATTTATATAGTGTTCACTTTGTGCCAGGCACTGTTCTGAGCATCCTACAAGTTTCCGTTTATTTATTTATTTGTTTTATTTATTTATATGAAAGTAGGCTTCATGCTCAACGTGGGGCTTGAGCTCACAACTCTGAGGTCAAGAGTCACATGATCTACTGACTGAGCCAGCCACGTGCCCCTTCAGCTTATTAATTCAAACTTCCTAAGAGGCCTAAGATATAGGTACTACTTTTGCTCCCATTTCACAGATGAAACCAAGGCACAGAGAGGTTAAGAAGCTTATCCAAGGTTACACAGCCGGTTACTGACAGAGCTGGGATTTTAACCCAGGGAGTCCTGCTCAAGTCTGAGCTCTGGACGCTGATGCTTTTCATCAGCAAGTGCTTCCCCCATTCTCAGAAGTTCCATTTCCTCCCCTCTCCGGTCCAGGTTGGGGAATACTCTGCTCTTTCTGCCCACTGATTAGAAAGGGGGCCTCCAGAAGTCACTGCATCTGGTGCCTTGTCTTGGGATAGAAATGCCCCCATTCACCTTATGCAGGACCCCCATCCCTCCCCGCCAGGAAGTCCTTCCTGTTGTCTGGCCTGAATTTGGGTTGAGGCAACAGTTCTCAGGGAGGAACCTCCTTAGCTGGGAGACTTGCCAGGGGGACCTCAGGAGAGATGGTAGAGGAGGGAGGGGTATTGACTCTGCGCTCTGAGGGAGTGGAATTGGGGGCTTCTGGGTTCCTGAGAAAGGACAGAGCTCTGGGGCAGGCCTCCTTGTTAGCTGCTCTCCAGAGGGTGTCTTCCCTGCCTCTTCCTCTAAGACTGCACCAGGGACCTCTCATGCCTTCACTGAGCCCCAAGCCCCTCACCAAGCCCCCCTCCCAAGCTTCCACCCTCCTCCCTCAGGCCTGCTGTGTTCCCGAGGGGGCCCCCCCCTTCTCCGCCCTCTTAGTGTTGAGAGCATCACCCAATCCCTGGACACTGAGCCTCCTGGTTCTGTCCTGGTTCCCCTCCCTGCTGCCATCTCCTTGCCTCTTCTCCCTCTCACCCCATCTGGTAAGGCTCCTCGGGAGCTGGCATCGGACTCGGGCCTCAGGTGTCTCAGTCACACCGTGAACTTGGCATGTCCCAACCCCCCACCACAACCCCTCTCCCCAGTGTAGCCTCCATCTGAGCGAGGGGCCCAAACTGGGAAGAAAGCTGGGAGGCCCCCTCGACTTGTCCTTTTCTCCTCCCTCCACATTCTGGTCTGGTCGTGCCGCACTTAGTGAGTGCTTACTGCATACGAGGCTGAGTAGTACCCACGGCTGGGGCTGAGCAAGGTGGGTTCCTGGACTTATTAACCACCAAGTTCCCACAAATGTGGGGAACGGGGAAGAGCTTTGTGAAAGGTTTCAATTTTCCACAGTTAAGCTGGGGTCAGAAGAGCCCCTCTGGGGGGGTCATAGGAAGGAACTGCTTATGGATGCTGGGGGCACCACCCAGACCCCCTTCAGGACTGGGACACTCATTCCCCAGAAGCTATCTGGGACAAGATTATGTCCCTTCCCTGGGGGCAGCCTGCGTTCAGGGACGGGTCCCTGGGGATGCTCAAGGTCTGGCTTCTTTGCCTCAGTTTGGGTCAGCTCCTCGGGGGATAGGCCGGGGCCTCTGTTGTGGCTGCTACTTTCGTGCCTACAAGCAGCCCCCAGTTAGCCTCCTGCACAAAAATCTCACCTCCGTGTCTGCCTCAAGGAACCTGAGGCCAGATTCAACGGTGCCTGACAGCCATCCAGCCGTGGGTGAGGCTCCGCGTGGCACCCACCCAAGATTCCCCACAGCTCGGACTCCCTGCCTTCTCTTTCCATCTCCAGAGCCACCACCTGAGGCCTAGAGTCATCCCATGTGGGAATCACCGAAGATTCCAGGTTGGTTTCCCCTCCTCTCCAGCTTTTCCTCTGCAGGGCAGCCTGAGGGTCTCAAGGAGCTTCAAAGCTAACCCTGCCCCTCTGATGTCTAGCTCCCCCAGGCTGCCCATCTTCATTTCTAGGACAAGGGAGCTCCTGACACCAGCAGCCCCACTCCCCTCCCACGGGCTCCCCTCACTCTCCTGTCAGCTGCCCCCATGGCTGGGCCGCTGCGGCCTTCCAGCTTTCACACGGACTCTTCCGTCTGCTCACACTTCGGATTTCCACTCAGATGTCCCTTTCTCAGGACAAGGCCCCTTCTCTAGGGGTGGCCCGTGACTGGTCAACAGGGAGGCTCAAAGGCTTGGCCCCCTTGCCTCAGTTTGAAGGCCTGTCCCAGCTCCCCGGGGAACCATTTCTGACACCCTGCCACGGATCAGGGGAGGCCTCCTGTTCCCTCATCTGTTAGGCCTCCTGCGCTTTTCATTGGAA
The DNA here is from genome assembly GCF_022355385.1 of Mustela nigripes. Lineage (NCBI taxonomy): Eukaryota > Metazoa > Chordata > Mammalia > Carnivora > Mustelidae > Mustela > Mustela nigripes. The sequence continues at coordinate 19,722,155 of NC_081570.1, forward strand.
GCCCTTACTCCACTCCATAATTGTCTTCCTCTTTGGTTCAGTACCTCCTACGTCCCGGGTCTGCTCTAGAAGAGGACACCGGCGATAGAACACACACCCTGTGAAGTGGTGATCCGTGCTGTGGAAGAATGGATAGGACAAAGCATAGAAGGAGAGGACACGCTCTCTGTTCTGAGAGCTGGCTGACATGAGAGGAAACCACAGAAGAGTCTGGGTTGGAACATTCCAGGCAGAGGGAACAGCAAGGGTCAGGGGCCCCAGGACCATGAATGTGAGAAACAGGGAGGCCAGTATGTCTGGAAGGGGAAGAACGGGGGCCAGAGCGACAGGAAATGAACCGGCAGAGGTAAAAGGACACCGGGCACTCAGGGCCTTGGAAGGCACAGGAAAGAGTTTGGATTTTGTCCCAAGTGGGAAGCTGATGGGAGGCAGAGAGAAAGTGTTTAGGAGGCTCTCAGCGCCGTCTGGTGAGTGGAGAACCGAGCAGTGGGGAAGTGGGCGGCCTTGTTCTCAGGAGAGGGCCGCCATCCTGAGGAGAGACGGTGCTGCTGTGGGCTGGGCGAGAAGAGGGTGCACAGGGTCTGGAGAAGGTAGAGAGCTGACAGATGCCCTGATGTGACTATTTGATTACTTTCTGTCTTTTTTGTCCAGGAGAACAGGGACCTTGTCTGTCTGTTTTGCTCACTGCACTCAGCCTAGAACCCAGTACACCGGTAGATGCTTTGTGAATGTTTGTTGAATGACTGAATGACAGACATCCAGTGTTTGCTAGGACTTGAACCCCGGTCTTTCGGCTCCAGATCCAGTGCCTTTTCTCTCCCACCAGGTTTTTGGTGAGGACCAAAGAGATAAGAGTTGTGCCAGGGCTTTTTGGGAGGCAAAATAGCCCACAAGCTAGGGGGTCTGGGGTCATTACCAAACAGTAGCTCAACAGACTCAATTCAGAGCCCAGCACAACCTCCAGCCTGTTCTATCCACAGGCAGACGTGCTGCTGAGCTGGCCTGGCACAGCGTCTCCTGGGGAGTAGTCCTGCCCCTCCTCAGAGCCCCCAACCCCCGAGCCTATGCTCAGGACAGCTCTGCCCAAAGGGTGGGCACAGGTATCCAGGCTGATGTCCATGGGAGGGACCAGTGTCCTCTGCCCGTCTCTGGGGGCCTGAGCTGGTTCCCCACCCCTCAGGGGAGGCAAAGCAGAGGTGAAGAAAATGCAAGCGTCCACAAAGGCTCGCTTACTTTCCCGGCAGCCCCTCCATGCCTCGCTCCAAGGAGAAGGAGTCAGCTGGGTGTGTTGGCCCCTGGTTCCTTCCCCCACCTCCCTGGTTGGTGTCCGTGGGCGAGTCCCTGCCCTGGTCTGAGATTCGGGGTCTCCACCGAGGCAACAGGAGTAAGTTATCCTCATCCACTGCTGTGCGGTTTGGTCAAGATTGAATCAGGCCGTCTGTGATTCTCTCTCCTGACTGTGTAAGGTTCTCCCCCAGCTCTTAACCCAGTTTCTACCCATCCGTTCATTTGTGGGATGAGGTACTGATGTCAGCTCCCTGGGTGCCCGGACGGTGCCTGCCTCACTCACCAGGAGATATGCAGGACCCAGCCCTGGGCCAGTCTATACAGGAGGCACTCGGGAAATGCTGAATGAATGGATAAAAGCGCTTTAAAAACTACAGAGCAGGGGTGGTGGGAAAGGTTGGGCTGTGACAGTCCACAGTGACAGTAACTGCCATCTCCATGGGCAGAGGAAGCAATTCAGGAGGAGGATACGAGCGCGAGGCTGTGGCCGGGTTGGGAGTCACCAGTGCGGCCTCCCTCCCCCCCACCCCGCCTCTAAACCCCAGCACTTGGTGGGACTGGAAATAACAATAATGACAGCCATGCTCTCTCACTGAATCCACACAACAAAACCACGAGGTGAATACTATCATTAGTTCCATTGCAAAGATTTGAAAACTGAGGCTCAGGGAGTTTTAGGAATTTACCCACGGTAAATAAATGGTGGGGCTGGGATTCAAACCCAGGTCTGTCCAGGGTTAGCCATGGCACCCTCCTGCTCCTCTCCCCACCTTTAAACTTTGAAGCCTTCCCCATCCCCATCTTGCTTCCTCCAGACTCTGCTCTGTCCTCAGCCACTTTGAGCAGGCACCTCTCAGAGCCTCTGTTTATCCTCCTGTAAAATGGACACAATAATCCCTGCCCATTTTGTAATGAAGGTCTGTGAGAATGGGGATGCTTTCTGTCAAATGTCAAGGGCCGGGCGAGTTGGGGCAGAGGTAGTGGAAGACGCGGCAGGGACCTATCCACCTGTCCGTGACCCCCCAAGCAGGCAGATGAGCAGGTGTCTGTCTTCTAGCCTTGCGTTCTGGCTGGGCACAGCGGGTGAGTGAGTATTGTGTGTAGGTGAGGGTGTGGGTGAGTGTGACACTAGACTTGCCTCCAGGGGACTCTTGGAGGGTAAGAGAAGCCCCCCCACCCCCCGCTTCCAACTGAAGGCTTCCAGTTGATTAAATAAAAAAGTAAAAAGAGCCACATAATACATGGTATACTTTAAATGTTTACATTTAACAAATGAATGCTTTTAACACACCAAATACAATATAATTGTGCTATTCACAAGATAATTACAGGATTTATAGAAAATATTAATTCATAGTGCACTGCGGGAGGTGTGGCTGGGGAATGAGACACAAGTTTAGAGTTGCCTAATGAGAGGCTCTGGGCTTCTCTCCCACCCTGTACCTCTGTTGCTGCACGTTATTCCCTCATTTGGGCTTCCCAGCAGCTTACAAGGCACTAATCCATTTGGCCACCACCGCTCCCCACTCAGCCACCCCTCTGGCTTCTTTACTGCTCCTTGATGGCAGCAGGCACAATGCCTGCCCCAGGGCATTTGCACCTCCTTCTTCTCTGCCGGGGACCCTCCTCCCTCAGAGATCCTCCCTGCTTTCTCCTACACCACACCTTCTGGTCTCTGTTTGAAGGTCTCTTCTCCAGAGACTCCCCTGTACCATCTTAACTAAAATTCCAAACCAACAGTCCCTAGTCCCCTTCCTATTTTTGTTTTTCTCCCTAAAAGACATTTTCCACGCTATACACACTACACTGGCTTACTGTCTGCTGCTTCACCAGGGCTTCTACCTGGGGGAACACAGAAGGTACTTAATACATAAGAATGAATTATTGGGTGGTCTCTCTCCAGTACCCTTCCTGCGAGGCTCACCCCAGTTCCCCCAACCCCATGCCTTTGCCTTCATTACAGAAAGGATCTGCTGTCTTGTGGTGTTGGGTACTTGGACTCAGGGATCTCCTGGTGTACCATTTCTGAGCGCTGATTTAAACCAGATGGCGCTGTGGTCCCCCCTCCAGTTCGAGTCTCAGGCTGCTTCCTGGTGGCCTAGGGTGGAGCTGGTGGGGGGCGGGAGGGTGAGGCAGGGAAGACTGCCAGCTACTGGCCCCTGAGGGCATCTGGAGTGGTGGCGCAACCAGCTAGGGAGACCTGAGCTTCCCTTCAGTGTGCCAGGCCCTGTGTCTCATTTTATCCTCATCTCATTCCCATTTTGTGGAGGACTCTTGAGGCAGAGTCAAAGGAGGGATTTGCTTCTAGTGGCTTCTAGTGGCTTCTAGTTTGCTTCTGGATGACTTCCCTGCAGATCTCCCCTCCTTCCTCCACGTTCTTCCTTGAGGCTGAGAGCTCTTGGTCTCACCTCCTGTCACCAAGCAGGTTCTCCAGTCCAGGCCCTCAGGCGGTGGCCTCCACTTGCCATGCCTTTCCCCTTCCTTCCTCTATAGGCCTCAGCTCTGCTGCATTGGCCTTGGGGCCTCAGGGCAGGGGGAAGTTAGGAGCCTCCTCTGGGCTCTGGTCGTTCTGTGCTTCCTTCAGAGAAAGCCTTGAGGGAACATGGGGTGGGGGGGGGGGGGGGGGGGGGGGCGCGGGGGAGAGGGTTAGGAACACATCTGCCCTTTACCAATCAACCTTCCTTACTAGACTGTCAGTGCCTTGAGGATGGGGACTAGTTTGTGGGTTTTATTTTGCTTTAGTTTTTTGTTTTTGTTTTTTTTTTTAGGTGTTTTTGTTTTTGTTTTTTAAGAAATCCTATATTCATTCACAAGCATTTATGGAGCACCTATCCTGTGTTCTGAGATCAATTCTGAGCTCAAGAGTCACAGCAGCTAAGAAAACAGTCTATACAGTTGCCTGCTCTCAGGAAGCCAACAGTCTTGGTGGGAGACCGACCTTGAAGGAGGAACTCGGGGGGGGGGGGGGGGGGGGGGGGGGGGCGGGGGGGGGAAGGCCTCTGCCTTCGGCGCGGGTCGTGCTTCCGGTGTCCGGGGATCGAGCCCCATCGGGCTCTCTGCTCAGCAGGGGGCCTGCTTCCTCCTTTCTCTCTGCCTGCCTCTCTGCCTACTTGTGATCTGTCTGTCAAGCAAATAAATTAAAAATCTTAAAAAAAAAAAAGAAGAAGGAGGAACTCGGGCCGGACAAACAAACGGTGATGAGTGCCATGGAGGGGACTAACGGGTCTGAGAGGAAGACTGGAGGTCCCAGCGCCCCGTCCGTGTAGGGAGTGGCAGAGTCGGCACCAAAAACATATTCGAATTAGAATTAAATGGCCCCAAAGCCAACTGTCTGTTCAGCAGCAGGATCGAGCGCCTCACAGCCCCTCTCCTGTGTAGAGAGGAGCTCTTCTCTCTCCACCTTCTTAGCTACGGCCTTGGGAAAACACAGAAAATTCTCTGTGCCTCGGTTTCTTCATTTGTAAAATGGTGCTAAGTATTACCTGCCTTTTAAGATTGTTCTAAGAATTAAATGTACTACCGGCCTGAAAGGGACTGAACACTAAGCCAGGAGTATTATCCGGGAGAAGATGAGGACGAAGAGGATGGAGGCCGGGAAAGTCGGGGAGGGGGGGGGGGTTGTTGGCCCTGCTCCCTTCCCTGCTGCTCCTCTGGGCTCTGCTTAGCTTGGATGGACAGTTCCAGGAATGGCCACGAGATGGCGCCAGAACCCCAGTTATTCCGGAGTCTGCTTTCTCAGCAGATGAAGCCCCTTAGGGAAGCAGGGGCAGGAGAAGCAAGTGAGTTCTGTGGTGTGAGATCCGCTGGGGCTGGGGCCGGGGCCAGAGCTGGGACTTTCGGCTACTTGAAGTCCAGCCTGTTCCAGTCATTCTCTTCCTTCGGTTTTCCTCCTGGGGTTCCTGTCCGTGTTCAGAGATCCAGCCCTCCCTTTCCCCTCAACCCCCAGCACTGAAGTCCAGGGCTTCCGCCGGGTAGGTCCTGCTCCTTGTCTGCCCCATACGAACACCTTGGCCCCTCCAGTCATCAACCCCTTCCCCTTCTCATTCATGAACTAGGCAGAGGTGCTTAATTGAACACTTCTTGGGGGCCTTGCTGGGTAGAGAGCCAGAAGAAATGACCCTGTTTCTGTTCATAATATCCTGGAAGGGCAGGGGAGGTGGCAGGAGAAAGCAAAAGAGGGAAATGGAAAACATGCAGCAGTTCCTTCCCATCAGCACGTAGGAAATAGCCTCATTTCACACACGCAGGAACTGAGGCTCAGCAGTGCTAGGCCACATGAATGCATTGCCCTTTCCCATGCACCAGCCTCCTTCACCAGCAGCGAGGTGTGGTCCAAACTGAGTGTATTTGTAAATTCACTCAACAACATTGACTGAGCTCTGCAGATCCAGCAAGAATCAGACCTGGCCCCTGCCCTTGGGAGCTGGCAGTCTGGAGGGAGACGCTGGCACAGAAGCATACAAGGACAGCTTGCCCTCGAGGTCCATGCTGGGCAGAGTGGCGACCCAGAGGCTGCGGTTGCTGGTGCCACCTGAACAGGCTGGGGGACAAGGGGGATGGAAGGTGGGAGATACGTTGTAGACTTCTTAAGGATCAATGAGCTGTGTAAATATCATTTCTTTCTTTTTTTAAAAAGATTTTAATTTATTTATTTGATAGACAGAGATCACAAGTAGGCAGAGAGACTGGCAGAGAGAGGAGGAAGCAGGCTCCCCACAGAGCAGAGCGCCTCATGTGGGGCTCGATCCCAGAATCCTGGGATCATGACCTGAGCTGAAAGCAGAGGCTTTAACCCACTGAGCCTGTGCAAATATCATTTCTAAAAGCTAAAATCACGACCCTCCTGCAGTCAAAATAAGGGCACCCATGTCAGAGATTTTCTCTAGCTCATTCTCTGACAGGGAACTTGCAAAATGTTAACACAACCTCAAAGGAAGACTCCACTGAGAGCAAATCTTGTTTGGGTTATGAACAGGACTCGTTTGCTTGTGAAGGGCAGGAATCATTTCCATGATTATCTGTTTTTTACAACTTACCTCCATCCTACAGAGTTAAATAGTCATTAGCATACAACTCTAGGCAATCAGGATCATCCGAGGACTTGCAGCGGACGCCCAGACTTCCTCTGAAAGGACACCATGACTCCCTCATGCCTTTTCCAAGCTTTGATATGCTTTCTTGACAGACCCTTGGGAAGATCAGGATAAATTAGGGAGCAGCCGTTCCTAGGGAGCGCGTCACCTGGAGAGAGACTTGGTCTCAGCCTTCCGCTATGCCTGGCACCGAGGGGACAGACTTTCCGGGTGGGCAGGAGCCGGCCACCATCAGTGCTCACCAGCAGGTGGTGCTGAGCCACATTCTCAGCTGCTCCGTAGGGAGCTGTGGGGCTGGGAACTCAGTGGCAGCTCCCAATTTTTGACCCTTGCTGGTCTCCAGCAGTCAGATTTCACGATTGCAGAATGTCGGAGGGCCGTTTCCACCTAGAGGTGTTGGTTTAGTCATTCACTGATTCAGTAATTTTTTTCATTCAACCCTTGTGCCTGGGCACACAAGTCATGTTCTTGAGGTTCTCCAGACAGAAACTCACATGTATCAAAGGATCAGTCCTTGTCTTTGCTTGCCTGACTTTGCCGCCGGGATTTGGAGCCGCCTGAAATTCTGAAATCTCGCTCCACCCCGCTCCTGCCCTGCCTACCAGTGCGCTTGTCCCCAACCCCCACTCCGGGAAAGTCACCTCATCGGAGGTTGAATAAAAGGCTTTACTTCTATAATCTCCTTTTAAGATCTTATTATTCCCATTTTCCAATGAGAGAGCAGACTCCTCCTCACCCGGCACTGTTCTGGCTGTGTGGGAAGGCCGTACCTCCATCCCTCAAGGCCTGAGGACGGCTGAGATGCCGCCCCAGACCTCACTTCCCTGACCTTCCTATGCTGACCCTCACAGATGCCTGCAGCATAAAAGGCACCTCCCTGCCCTTCCCCTGGGTCTCAAAATTTCTGCAGAATATAGTGTGAATAACTGTCAACTCAGTGTCACCCAGCTCCACAGACAAGGAACTCTGGAGTGACGCCACTTCCCTTCTCAGCTGAGGCCCCTGCTTTGCTAGAAAGGCTGCCAGCTCTCTATCAGGCTGGAGATAGGCAGGCAGGGTCCTGAAGGCGGTGGGTGGTGAATGAGGTCTGCGCTGGGGCACAAGAGCAGGGTGGGGTTCGGGTCGGAGGTGGGGGGTGGGGGTGCCGCGTGCGGCCACCAGAGGGCGCACCTGTCCCCCGGGGACTCGGCAGCAGTTCCCAGGAGGGTTCTACTCTAGCTCCTTGGCCCTTCCGTGTATGCTGGGTCCTGGACTGTGGAAGAAAACCTTCCTCCCACCATGCGTGGGGAGTGAGTTAGGTAGGGCCCCCCACACACCATGACCTTGACACCAGCAGGACTGAAGTCACCAAATGCCATTGTCAGGACCCTCAGGAATTTCCTGACAGAAAATCTTTGAGACAAAAGAGTGGGACTATTTGGAAGTGGATCCTCCGGGTGGGGGGTGGGGGGAGGCCCTGGTATGTGAGCACCCTGGGCCTGCAGGCAGTGAGATGTGGCGGGTGTGAAGTAGAGATGAGGGCGGGGTGGGGGGCAGGAAGAGAATGAGAAGGCAGGAAAGGGAGGAAGGCTCATGAACCCAACCTTGAGTCTCCCCTTCTTTCTGGAGAAGCATGCAGCCTGACTCAGCATTCCAGGAGGGCAGCTTGGGTCAATGGTCTGGGCTTCTTTGCTCTGATGAATCAGGACATCCCTGAGTTGTTCCTTTAGATAGATCCCTGGGTGTTTTGTGAAGGCAAAACTATCCGGACTTCTGGTTTGGGGAAAGCTGTGCGGGTGAAAATGGGCCCCCTCAGTGGTCTAGTACCTGATTTTCTGGTTTCTTCTGATACCAAGAAAAACTAACCAGGATGGCCTTCCTTGGGCTGGTAGACATTCTGGGATGCTTGGACTCACCTCTGGAGAAGACATAGTGGACCTCTCACTAGCCTTAGGAGGGACACTCAGCAGTCCTGGTATTTTCTATGTTAGAGGAATTGTAAACTTAATGTGTCTATCGTGATGACGAAGCAGGACATACCCAAAAAGGACATGGGCATTAGCATCTGTTTCCAGTGGTTTGGCCTCAATTGCTGAAAGAGTGTCCCTCCTTCTTCTCCCCAATATGGAGGTTAGGGGAATGCACATGGCTACCTCTGGTACCTGAGGTCCCACTGAAGCAAGTTTGGACCACACAGTCTTACCCTGTAGTCCCCTCTGTGACTGCTTTCTGGAGAAGTCCCGTGCCAGAACATTCTCCTCCTCAGTTTTTAGGTATCCATTGCTAGATTCACAGAAGACCCCAAACTTAGCAGCTGAAAACAATAGACATTTCTTCTCCCACAGCACTTGTAGGTCAGAAATCCCAGAGCAGCTGCGCTGGGCTTCTGCCTCAGGCTCTCTCATGAGGCTGTGGTCGAGAAGTCCGTGGGGATTGCAGTCACCTGACGGACTGGCTAGGAGGTGGCTCTCTCATGCTGATGGTTGGCAGGTGACCTCAGTTTCTCACTTCACGGGCATCTCTGTAGGGCTGCTTATATGTCCTCACAGCATGGTGGCTGGCCTCCCCAGAGGAGAGAAGGCTGGAGCTGTGAGGTCATTTATGACAGGCCGCAAGAATCACATGGTGTCTCCTCTGCCGTAGCCTACTGGTCTCCCAGGTCAGGCCTATGATCTGACCGCCAGGGCCGGGAGCACTGGGCGCTATCCTGGGTACCACTCCAGATTTCAGATACATTTTCAGAAATAGAAACCATATTCACTGAAGTTTCCCTGTCTCCCACAACTAGTTAAGTGATCTTAAGCGTCTCTTTTGTCCCCGGGTGGGCTCTGTCGGAAGAGGGAGGAGGGTGATACCCAGAGCGGGCCCGCCAACCTCCCATTGGTTTCTTCCTGTTCCCCTCACTGATCTTCTGTCTGCATCTCAGCAGTGATCTCTCACTGCAGCACCAAGCATCTTTCCCAGGCTTCCACAGCTCTTTCAACACCATGTCTTTGGCATTTTCTGGTTTCTCCAGGGAATTGACCAGACGGGCCCGTTGCTGAGGGACAGCCCAGTTTGGAATCATGGGGACCACATCAGACACAGTAGCCCTGAACTCTGCCAGCCTCTAGTAGTTAAGGTGCTTTCGGAGGCCAGGAATAGAAGCTGACTCAGGCAAAAGTAGAATTTTGTAGAAGGATGTCAGAGTGTGTCACAAGATGGAGGGAAGCTGCAGAGCCAGGATCCAGGAAAGGCAGGGACCCGGCAATTCCGTCTCTTAACAACAGAGTTTTGTGGGCTGTCGCTGCGGAACACAGCCATCAACGGACACAATATCAAAGACCCTCAACTCTCTCCAATTTCCTGGCAGAGAAAATTGATTAATCCAGCTTGAGTCAGGTGCCCACTCCAGTCCAATCAGCAGTGGCCGGGGAATGGGTGGACTCCTTGCCATGACGGGTTTTGATGAGGACAGGTCCTGGGGGGGTAATGCTGCTGAGGGCTGAGACCCACTAGGAGATACCCATTCAGGTTTGTTCTATGAAGAAATAAAGTATCTGAAATATTAGAAAGCTCAAAAATCACATAGTATCCCTTTCCCCTTCCTGGGACTCTGACAGCCATTCACTTATTCAAGCTTTCCTCTTGCTTGTTCTTCCCCTCTCAGTATCCTGCCTACAAGCTGGCACCAGCTTATGGGCTTTAAAGTCACTTCAAAATGTGGTTCAAAGACCACCTACTTCAGAATCACCTGGGAAGCTTGTTAAAAATCCAGATTCTAGGGGCCCCTGCATGACTCAGACATTGGGCATCTGCCTCCGGCTCAGGTCATGATCCCAGGGTCCAGGGAACGATTCATTCCGCATGGGGCTCCCTGCTCACTGCAGAGCCTGCTTCTCCCTCTCCCCCTCCCCCTGCTTGTGTTCCCTCTCTCGCTGTTTCTCTCGGTCAAATAAATAAAATCTTAAAACAAAACAAAACCAGGTTCTAGGGATTGGGCCTCAGAATCTGTATTTAAACCCACTCTGCTTGGGCGCCTGGGTGGCTCAGTGGGTTAAGCCGCTGCCTTCGGCTCAGGTCATGATCTCAGGGTCCTGGGATCGAGTCCCATATCGGGCTCTCTGCTCAGCAGGGAGTCTGCTTCCTCCTCCCTCTCTGCCTGCCTCTCCATCTACTTGTGATTTCTCTCTGTCAAATAAATAAATAAATAAAATCTTTAAAAAAAAAAAAAATAAACCCACTCTGCAGATGAGCCCAACACACAGCAAAGGGTGAGAAGTGATGCATTTGAGTGCTTGGCAGTCAACCTCATCCCAGCCCCCCCAAGCCCCATTCCCTGACCATCTCCTTGATCTTGTCAGGCCCTCACCAGTGACCCTTCTGTCCCTCGCAGCAGCACGGCCCGCCGGACACACACACACACACACTCCTGACACCATCTTTTGCATTTTTTTTTTCCTACCCTCATTTTCTTTCTCTTCGGATTCTTTCCAATACTCTTTTTAAATTTTATTTTGTCATTTAAAAATCCTTTGTGTTTACATAAACAACCTGAAGCCCCTTTTTGGAGGTTGGTGATGAATAACCAAATAAAGGAATGAATTTTAATTGTCCCATTTCCTAGGGGGTTATTAGTCCCTGTGCAGATGGGCCTAATGAGCACTGTACTAGGATTTCTAATTACCCATAATGAGCTTCCAAAATTCATGGGGCACAATAGGGTGAGGTTGATTGTTACCCAAATGGCCCAATGAATCAAGCCTCCTAGTAGCTGCACCCTTGTGTAGGCCCCTCCCACAGGGAGGAGCTTGGCCATGTGACTTGCTTTAGCCAGTGAAGTATCAGGAACCAAGACACAAACAGGGGCCAGATGAGTGTTTGTGCTTTGCGGCTTCCTCTCACAAATGCTCATGGAAACACCATGCGAGGAAACCTAGCCTGGACTATCTTCCTCGGGGACAAAAGACCACATGGAGAGAGAGTCTAACCATCCCCAATGTCCCAGCTGAATCCAGCCCGGTCCATTTCTCCAGCTGAATGCAGCTGCACAAGGAAGCCCTGGGAAGATCAGCAGAAGAACGCAGCCAGCCTACAGAATCATAAGAAATAATCATAAAAAATCTTAATCATAAAGGGCGCCTGGGTGGCTCAGTGGGTTAAAGCCTCTGCCTTCAGCTCAGGTCATGATCCCAGGGTCCTGGGATCGAGCCCCACATCAGGCTCTCTGCTCAGCAGGGAGCCTGCTTCCTCCTCCTCTCTCTCTTCTCTCTGCCTGCCTCTCTGCCTACTTGTGAACTCTATCTGTCAAACAAATAAATAAAATCTTTAAAAAAAAGAAATCTTAATCATAAGAATAATCATAATCACATAAGAATAATCTCAATCATAACCATATAAGAATATTCATAATCTTAATCATAAGAAATAAATCGTTTTAAGTCTTAAATATTGGGTGGTTTGTTACGCAGCAACAGCAAACTGACACCTAGAGTCATAGAGTCACAGAACAATGTTTCTGTGCTACTGTTTCCCCTTGGTATTCTGGAACCCCATGCAGATCTACTATAGGGAAGCAATCCAAAAATACAGTGGCTTAAACAGATTGTTTATTTTTCTTGCATATAAGAGGTCAGAGGTAGGTGGTTTCAGGCTGGTGGGCCAACTCTGTCCACCTTCAGAATGATTTTTCCATTCCTAGGCCCAAGGTGATTGCTCCAGCTCTTGTTATCTTCCCACCAGCAAGAAGAGATAAGAATGAGGGCACGCATGCCCAGTCCTTTTAAGGGCAAAACCTAGAAGCCGGGCTCATCACTTCTATTCATTTTCCTTTGGCTAAAACTTGGGTGTATGGCCTCCTTAGTTGCAAAGGAGCCTGGGAAATGTAGTTTCTAGCCAAGTAGCATGTACCCAGTTAAAACATGGCAGTTCTTACTGAAGAAAGAAGGAGAAACAAAATATTTGAGAATAACTGGCAGTCAATGCCATGGTCTGCCTCCAAGGTGAATATTCTCATCAAAAATGTGAGTGTCTCTCAGATCAAGGGCTCTTATTTCTCATTCTAAATCAATAATGGGCATTCAACTTTTACATATGACTTGGCTAGGATGCTTTAGGCTGCAAGTAATAACATTCAACTAAAAGTTGCCTGAAGAGCTGGGGATTTTGTTATCTTAAGAGGTCTTGAGGTAAGCTGTTTTGAATGAATGCCCTTCCTTCTTTCTGCCCTCCCCGTCTTCCACGTCAGGCTCCCTCCTTCATGGCCGAAAGACGGTACCGCAGCTCTAAGCATCATATCCACAGATGACAAAAATAGTAATCGTGGCCCTCATGTGTGAAGTGCTCATCACGTGTCTGAACTCTGCAGACATTTGAGGTGTGCGCGCTCACTGGATCTTCAAGACCATCCTATGAGGAAGTGCCATTATGACTGTCACTCTGCAGATGAGGAACACGAGGCAGAAGATGGAGGAACTTGTTCAGGACCGCACGGCTCATTAGAGGCAGAGTCATGCTTCTACCCTGACCTTGGAGCCCCCCTCTTTGATCTCCGGGGCCACTCTGTCGCAGACAGCGGCCCAGGAAAGGAAAGCTGGGGCATGGCTTGCCTTCAAAGGATGAGCTCTGCTTTTATTAGAGAGGGAAATACTTCCCAGAAGCCGCCAACCCACATCCCCTCTGTCTCATTGACCAGAACAGGGTCACGGATGGACCCAGTCACCTCAGAGGGGAGTGGGGACACAGAGGGACCAGTCCTCCTCCCCTGGAGGTGGGCACACTGCCCTCACACCTGAACAAAAGGGGCTTCTTTTAGGGAGGAAGCAGGGAATAAACGTCTGCCCCAGGGCAGAAGCCAGACTTAACTGGAGGCTCCCTGCTTGAAGTGAAGCTGGCTCGGGCCCCTCCCTCGCCCTCCATCCCTCACCCTCCCCAGGACTTCTGGGAAGTCTCAGGCTTCAATTGTGTGGCTCTGGCTTCCGGCTTCTGCTGAATTCTAGCAGCTGTTCCCTTTATTTCTGCCCTGGAATTGACTCAAACACAGGATGCAGCCCATTTCTTCTCCCAAGAAGCCGTGAATACCAGGCTGCTCTGTGAGCTGAATTTCACGGAGGATGTGTCACTTTGAGGAAGTTTAGCGCTGCTCAGCACACGACTGAAAGTGGCACTAGGACATTCCTGTTCTTTTTTTTTTTCCCCCAAGATTTTATTTATTTATTTGACAGACAGTGAGAGAGAGAGCACAAGCAGCAGAGCGGCAGGGAGACGGAGAAGAGAAGCCAGTTCTCCACGGAGCAGGAACCCAACATGGGGCTCGATCCCAGGACTCTGGGATCATGACCTGAGCCAAAGGCAGACGCTTAACAACTGAGCCATCCAGGTGCCCCGACATTCCTGTTCTTAAAAAGCTGTGGCCGCCAGGCCCCGCACCCTCCCTTCCTCCCCACAATCTCCGCCCCTCCGTGCTGCCAGCCCCTCATCTTCCACCTGGCCTCCTGCTCGGCTCCCACCAACGCAAGGCCCCAGGGGCTCCCAATCCTCCCATGACACGTGACACCAAGCGGTGGGGTGGTTGGGCCTCCCAGACCCGCCTTCTCCTCCCCACTCTGCTGGACCAGACCCAATAAGAGGCCTCAGAACAAAGGGGCCTTTTATTTAATAAAGCAGGATTTACTCTCTTGAGAAGGAAGCTGTGGTTATAAATAACAATGGCCCCCTTCTGGACTCCTCCAGGTGCATCGGAAATTCAAATTTCAGAATAAGCTGACCGTGGAGAGAGTCCTCCCAGTGTCAGGACCTGCCTAAACACCCTCAAAGTTCACTGTGAAGGACACAGCCACTTTCCCAGTACCTGGAGAGGTAAAATCAAGCCGCATTAGAAAGACACTGTCCTTCTTGAGTTTTCTCAAACTGTCCTTCAAACTGATGCTTCTGGATGCTTCCATGGGGTTCCTCTGCCTGGCTCGCAAGTTTTCTGCCTCTGAAGCTTTTCAGAGATGCCTTTTGGGAGCCTGTCATGAGTGGTTTTGATTGCTGAGGGAGAAGGCGGGAGATCACCTGCCACACTTTTGAAGAAGTCCCAGCATTTAGGAACCAAGGTTCCTAAAATTATCTCGGGACCAGGGTAGGTCAGAAGGGAAGCCCAGTCCCCACTCCAGCTCACGAGGAGGTGGGCAGAGTCCCACACTCGTCCCCAGGCACCCTCACTCGAACTCCCAGGGATGGACCCAGACTCAAGCCTTGTCTATCCGCTGTCCACCCTCAGGTAAGAAACACCCCCTTCCCAGGGGGTGGGGCTCAGCCTCATTGTCGTCACTCACAACTCACAGTATCCCACAGGCGTTTACTCCTCTTTTCTGCCCTGGGCCCTCGGTGCAGGGGTGGGGGTTGGGGGCTGGCCACAGGCCTGACTGAGCAGAAGGGGGTTGGAGGGAGCAGCCCGGTCCTGATTTCCCCAAGGGCAACTAGGAGGGAGAGGAGAGTTTGAGAGGAGCAAGGGACCAGAGCTGGCTGGCCCCGCCTGGAGTGAAGGACCTGTGAGAATGTAGGAACCCCAGGGTCAGGTGGCTGCAGGGCTTTTAGAAACACAATGTCTCTTGAGCCTCTTTGTATGGTGTGCTTGTCTTCAGTAAGTCACACAACAGCCTGTCCCCAGGACTGCTCCGGGAGCCAGGGAAAGTATTCTCATCCCTTGTCCCTCATTTGGGTCAATTCCAGGGTACAAATAAAAGCAACGGCTACAAGAAATCAGCAGAAGCAGGACAGTGGCCATGAGACCATCAGCCCTGATGACCGGCAGAAATCTCCGGGAGGTCTTTGCATGGCTACAGCCATGGCCACAGCCATGGTCACAGAGTTTGCACACACCTGTCTCAGTCTCCAGGGGCCAAGACCACAGCTGGACCCTGGGTTACATCCTGGGGGCAGACCCTGATCCTTCTCTATGTCAAGATTCTCAAAATGTGGTCCCAGGACCAGCAGCATCTGGAAATTCCTGAAGGTGCAAATTCCTGACCCCACCTCAAGCCCACTTCATCTAACCCAGGGGGGCGGGGCCTAGAAATCTGAGTTTTTCCTAACCCTCTGGAGGATTCTGATGCACCTGGAGTTTGAGAAGCACGGTCAAAGCTAATGGCAGCCCGATTTCACACAGGTGTTCTGTAACTAGGACATTGTTAGTCTTTGAGGGACAGGTGTGGGACCCTGTTTTGCTCAAAGAGACAGAAGAGGGTTCCGGAAAAATCCCCATCATTTATAAAACAAGAAAGACACCCGAGGAGAAAGCTTGCTCAGGACTTTTTTTTTTTTTTTTTTTTTTTTTAATATTTTACTTACTTCTCACAGAGTGAGAGAAAGAGTACAAGCAGGGGGAATCTTCAAGTAGAGGGAGAAGCAGGCTCCCCACAGACCGCAGGGCTCCATCCTGGGACGCTGGAATCAAGACCTGAGCTGAAGGCCGACGACGCTTAACTGACTGAGCCACCCAGGCATCCCTGTCCTTTTGCTTTTGGATGCTGCCCGAGGCCATGCAGCAGAGGGCTTAAAAGTGGGGGCTGTGCAGTCAGGCTGTGTGTCCTTGGGTAGATGGCAAAGGGAAGAAAGGAGGGAATTATACGAATAATAGTTGCCGCCAGTTACCAAGAGCTTTCCACAGGCCAGGTGCTGCCCTAAGCATGAAGCATGTTTCACCTCGTAACAGTTCTAGGGCATAGGTTCCCTGGTGCCCATTTTATAGATGAGGAAACAGAGGCACAGAGAGGTTTAAGTAACTTGGATTCAGGATTCAGACTCAGGCCATTGGGTCCTGGCACTGGAGATCTTGGCCTTTGGGTAAGTGCAACAGAAAGTTTTGAAAGATTGTAAGCAGGAGTGGTAGCTCTGACGGGCCATTTAAAAATCATGGAAAGAAAAAAAAAGAAAACACAGAAACACTTTGTTCATAAAATGTTCCAGGTGGCTGAGGAACGAGCTGGAGGCCCTTGTCTGCCTGTCCCCTCGGCCTCTTTCTCTTGTCTCTGAGACATCGCCCCCTGCCATGAGGAAAGCCAGAGGCTGGAGTGATTGTTTGGGACCAGGGTGACTGGGAGGCTGATGGGGCCGGGAGGACCACAGATCCTGGTCACCCTCTGGGAAAGGAAACAAACAGAACCAGGTCAGCACCGTGATACTCGTTAAATAGAAGAATGGAAAGATGATCTTTGGAGAGTGGGATTGTGGGGGATTTTTTTTTTTTTTAATCTGAAGTTTTACACTTTCTACCAGTTGATAATATATCACTTCTTATTTAAAAGACAATTTTAGGGGCGCCTGGGTGGCTCAGTGGGTTAAGCCGCTGCCTTCGGCTCAGGTCATGATCTCAGGGTCCTGGGATCGAGTCCCGCATCGGGCTCTCTGCTCAGCAGGGGGCCTGCTTCCTCCTCTCTCTCTCTCTCTCTGCCTGCCTCTCTGCCTACTTGTGATCTCTCTCTGTCAAATAAATAAATTAAAAAAAATAATAAAAGACAATTTTATTATGTATAAAAATAAGGAAGAGGGGCCAGAACTCAGTCCTCTCTGGCTGTCTGACCTCGGCCGGTACCGATATTAGCCGAAATAGTCATAACAATGGCTGGACACTGGGACACTGTTGGTTGTGTGCTGGCAACCTTTCTCGGAGCTTTATGTGACATGTATCAAGTCATTTAATCCTCACTAGCCTGGCCAAGGTCACGAAGCAGAGGAGTGTCAGGCTGGAGTCCAGCCTCTCAACTCTGTACTATGTTGCTTTTCTAGAAATTGTTGCCAAGCGCCCAGTGGATGAAAGGCCTCCCTCCCTCACTCCACAGTGCAAATGCCTTCCATTCTGTGCTGTGCAAGTTCCCTCGGGTGGGGGGCCAGGGGAGCTGGGGGAGGAGATAGAAAAGATGGTCAGGAGTCTCTGGCAGTGGTTCGAATCCTCAGAAACACACACAGAACTCATTCTTCTTGCAAAAGTCTGTTCACGGAACCAACAGCCTTGACCCCAGGCTCCTGGGACATCCACGATAAGTGTGGTTAGTGCAGGGGTGGCTCTTTGAGGTTGTTGACATGTGAGCATTATCATGAAAAATTTGTGACTTCATATCCTAGCTCTGCCACATCCACACCAGGTATGAGACCGTTGGCCAGTACCTTACCTTTGTGAAGCTCAGTTCTTTCTTTGGTAAAAGGAACACCCTGGCCGTTGTTTGCCACAAAAGGCCTGATGTTAGTTAAGTTCTTAGCCCAGCACCTGGCACATGGTGAACGCTTACTCAAATGATGGTTATTATTTTTCAACAAGAATTTAATGAGCATCTACTTTGTGCCTGGGATTGTGTCCACAACAATTTTCCCTAGAGGTGCTGGAGCCCAGCAAATACTCCAGGTTCCAAATACCCACAGACAAAACACTTCAGCAGAAAGAAGAAGCCAGAGCTAGAAACCCCCTAGCATGTCCACAGAGTATAAGGTGGGGCTTGAGTAAAACCTTAGTTTTTTATGGCACCCCGGCCAACATGGGGTTTAGAGACGTCAGAATGGCACGTAAAATTTCTTCCTGGCTGGCAGAGGTCTGACTTTTCAAGGTTTTGGGGGCAATGTACTCCAGTCTGGGGAGCGAGGAGGGTGTGTAAATTGTGTCTGGTCTCAGCTAAGTACGTATGGTTCTGTTCCCTTTGGCCAACCTTGAACTTGCTCAGAGTCACTCAAGGACTAAGCAGGCAAGGCTAATCTCTCAATCCATGTGGTTTGGGGGTGCATGTGTGACAAACAAGGAATAATAGTAGAACCTACCTCACAGGATTGTTGGAAGAATTCAATTCAAGGTTACATGTAAAGTGCTTAGAACACTGACAGGCATTCAGTAAGTATACAATTAATGTTAGCTAATTTTATTTTTCCTTTCCACCACCCTCTCCCTCTGTTTCAGCTCCTTTGGACAGTCTGTGTCTTAAATCACCATTTACCATATACCAAATAAATATCTACATTTTCTGCCCTCCCTTCTAACACATCTAGCTCTGCGACCAATGGAATGTAAGTAGAAGTGGTACGCACAACTTTCAGGAACCGCCCTCGGGTGGAAGGATTGTACCTTTCTCCTCCTTTTTCTTCTTTTCTGCTAGATGAAAATAGCCATGATAGCCGGAGCTGGAGCAGCCATTTTGGACCATCAGGCAAAAGCCACATGTGGAGGATTTGGGAGAAAAAATCTAGGTCCTTAATGATGTGGTACTACCATCCCAGCCCGGACTTATATTTCCAGACATTACATGACAGAAGTAAACTTCTGTCTTGTTTGGACGTGCTTTTAACATTTTTTTTTAAAAGATTTAATTTTTTTTTTTTTTAAGTAAAGTCTATACCTATTGTAGGGCTTGAACTTATGACCCCGAAATCAAGGGTCACGCCAGCCAAGTTCCTCAAGACCCCTGTTATTTGGATATCCATCACTCCTAGGTGAAATGATTCCAGACTCATACAGGACCAGAACTGGGGTTTGGATCCAGGCTTGCCTGGCCCTGAGGCACTCCACCAGTACAGACGTGGCAGACTACGTGAACCAGAATCACAGGGTGGGGAGCTTGGGTCAAATGCATGGTTCCGTGTCCCACTTCCGCTCTGCTGATTTAGACTCTCAACAGTTGAAGCTTGGGCAAATTCTATTTTAAGCAAACTGCTCCCCCAGAGGGTTCTGATGTACACTCAAGTGGGAACACAGCCTGTCATTCTCCTTCTTCGTGCAAGTCTTAAGAAAAAGCAGGAGACCATTCAGATCCTTTGGGTGGAAGTAAAGGCAGGTAGAACTCAGGGGCCTGACACAAGGGGCTTCTGGGGAGGAGGGAGTCTAAGGGGAGGGGTCAAGAGTCCAGCCTTCAAGGAATCCGAACCCACCCCCTCCCCGTGGCAGATGCTGGGCAGGCATCTCTCTGGAGGCAGCTGTGTCCCCTAGGGTCTTGGATGGTAGAGGGACCAGCTGCTTCCTCAGCCCTGTGTTTTCACGTGGCAGTTGCTCCCAAGCCCGAGTGCTCTGAAGCCCGAGCATATATGGCATCTCGAGATGCTCTCATGGAGTCCAGGACCAGCCCCAGGAGCCCAATCTCAGCTCAGGAGCCAGGATTTTAGTGCAAAGCCGTGCCCTCTTCTGCAAGCCGCTGTTCTCCTTTTGAGACACAGCTCAGGCCTTTCATAAGCTGTTGGGCCCCGGGGAGACTGAAAGCCTGACACGAGGCACCTGGGGACCAGGTGATGACAGCTGAATGCTGTCTGACCTTGCCACAAAGTCAGTTGTGCCCAGTGGCATCTGTCGTCAAGGGGAGAAGGCACACATGGGAGAAGGGCTGGGCCCAGGCACGTCCTAAAGTCTGGGCAAGCCGCCGAGCAGCCATCTCACTCCCTGGAGTCCCTTCCCGGGCTCCCAGCCACCCCTCCCTTCCCTCACACCTCAGCTGCAGGTCCCATGACCAGTTGCCCAAAGACTGAAGGCTCGCTCGAGCCCTGGCCAAGCAGAGAGCTCGGGGGACACGGGCAGCAATAGTCAGTGAAGGCCGGGCTCACAGGCAGAGTGCCAGCAGGCGCGGGTCCCTGTCTGAGGCTGAAGGCACCGTGGGACAGAGGGACCCTTCTCCCCTGCCATGTTCTCCATTTCCAAAGGCAAGTGTGAGAATGACCTTGGGGGCGTTGGAGTGAGGGGAATAAACGCTAAGCAGTGGGTACTTAAGGGTCAGCTATTTGGGAAAACGATGGCCTGAAAGCCAGGGAATGGGGTTGGGGGGGCTCAGGGGGGTCCCTGGGCCCTACCTCACCCTCATCCCCCATGAGAATGAGCTCGGGCCCAGCCCCTCCTTCAGGGACAGGGAGCCAGCGGTCCTGGCTTGCTAGTTGCCAGGCAACCCAGGATGAGCCTTCGAGGTCATTTCTCAGACAATTCTGAGCTCTCTCCACAGCCTGTTAACAGATGGTTCCGCAAGCAACCAGCCCCAGCCAGAAATCGATTGCTGTGGCCCATTTCCGGCAGCGCCAGTGACAGGAAGCCCTTCCAGAACTCCCAGTACTAGTTTATTGTCCATTTGGCATGGATGGAGAAGTGGCCTGAGGTCAGGCTCTATATCAGCTCTGGGTAGTGGCCCGTGGTCGTGCCCAGAGGACAGGGCCTTGGAAGGAGAGACATCGGAGGATGGGTGATGAGGAGGTCCCCTGGGATTAGGTCAGATCGGGCCCAGATGGCAAGAGAGCGCTTGTCCCGAGTGACTGTCCTCCGAAGAACCCCCCTTGAAAGGAAGTTCTTAATCCTACCTTCTCTTCTCTGTTTTTGGGACTTGGACGAAATTCAAGATCTTTCAACCTCAGCTAGGCCTTCCCTCTGATACCGCTAATTGCGATGAGACTTACATTTTACGACAAGAGATACAGACCATTCATGGGCTTTTTCCTGTCCCGTTACTCTGATCTAAGATAACACTGAGCCACGTTTGCCCATTACCCCTGGGGACAGAGCTGGGCAGAGCTGGATCGTGACTCTTCACTTAAGGCAGCTTCAGAGGTGACATCCCAGCATGACTTTCTTGCCTTATTTGAGGCACAAAGAGCTTCAGCTTTCTAATAGAAATGTTAAACAGCAAGCCAGCATTTTTTTTCCCCCCCAGGACAAGGACAAATTCCCGTAAGAATTTTGCAAACATCACATGTTCTCTTTCCCCTTGATGCAATATGTATAATTTATCTTCTGCTATAACTTGCTTAAAGTCACAGTTTGTTAATTCCATCTGCTTCCCAAGAGGAGGACAAACTGTTCCATGGCGATGGTGTGAGTTCCGTGTCTGCCATAAGCCACAGCTGGTCAAGACACTAGTAGATGGAGGCCCCGCAGTTTCCCAGTTCGTGGCAGTTCGTGGCACTATCTAACACAACTTTTGTCTCACCAAGAAGTTCACGTTTCCGTGAAGACCAAAGACGTGCACCAGTAGGCCAGTGCTCAGGGGAGGCCGTGGGGTCTGTCCTTGTGCCCCTCACCCGGGATGAGATGGACTTAAAGCATGGCGGAAGGGCCTACCGTGGGCTCAGCTGTGGCGTGTGCTGAGAGCCAGCACCTCCTGGGGCCCGCTGGTCTGCAGGTTGTGGACTGTGTGCTGAGCTGGTAACAACTCGGGGTGATGCTGGCTCTCCTGTGGGAGTGCTCCGTACCTAGCACCCAGGGGTTGAACCTGGTCTATCAAGAGATGCTCAAGTGGGGACTCCTTGGGGCTCAGTCTTTTAAGTGGCAGGCTCTTGGTTTTGGCTTGGGTCATGATCTCAGGGTCCTGGGATCAGCCCTCTGTAGGGACTGGGACTCTGTGCTCAGCGGCAAATCTGCTTGGGGATTTCTCTCTCTCTTTCTCCCTCTGCCCCTCCCTCTGCTCGGGATCGTACACGTGCACGCTCTCTCAAATAAATAAATGAATCTTATAAAGATAAAATCTTAAGGTTTTATTTATTTATTTGAGAGAGAGAGCATAAGCCGGGGGACGAGGCAGAGGGAGAGGGAGAAGAGGCTCCCCACTGAGCAGGGAGCCCCATACAGAGCTCAATCCCAAGACTCTGGGATCATGACCTGAACTGAAGGCAGGTGCTTAACCGACTGAGCTATCCAGGTGTTCCTAAATAAATAAATCTTAAAAACAAACAAACAAACAAAAACAGGTGCCTGGGTGGCTCAGTGGGTTAAGCCTCTGCCTTTGACTCAGGTCATGATCTCAGGGTCCTGGGACTGAGCCCCGCATCAGGCTCTCTGCTCAGCTTGCTTCCCCTGCTCTCTCTGCCTGCCTCTCTGCCAACTTGTAATTTCTGTCATATAAATAAATAAAATATTTTTTAAAAAGAGAGAGAAAGAGATGCAAAACTGATTCCTTTGAAGTGGAAGCTGAGACTGTCACCGGGCACTGAGAAAAAGATCATAAAGTGGGTTTTGGTGTTGGCTAGGGGGTTGACCTTGGCTATGAAAAAGAGACAGAGGTGGCTATTAAACAGGGAAGAATCTGGAGAGAGCGGGGAGGTGGGGTGGAGCCATCTGGGGCACCGCCTTCCTCCAGACCTGGTGGTCAAGTGAGTGGAGGATTCTCACCCTACTAGAGTGAGTTATGAATGGATCCTCCCCCGCTGTGTTACAGGCTGTGGGTGAAAGGAACGTGAAGGAGGTAGAGCCAGAGAGAAACACGGCCCTTAGAGGACCAATAGGATCAGAAGCCTGCTGGTGGGTCCTCTGGAGGGTGGTGGCGGCTAGACTGGGACAGTTAGAGCAATCCCTGACCCCGAGTCCTGCCAGCCTCTCCTCAGCCCCTGGTGCCAGCTCTCTTCTGTGGGGAAGGACAGAGGACACTGGCCCTTGAGAACAGTTTGGTCTGGGTTTCTCCCTCCCCTACAACACCTTTCAGAAGTGATCCGTAGAGTCCATAGCAGTATGTCGGAGTTTGGGTCTGGCATGACTTGTGTAAACTTAAGTTGCTAAGTTGATCATAATTGTCACATAGCAATAGAGTACTAGTTATGGAACTATTCAGATATCTTTTTGGGGGGAATTCAGTCTTGGAACGTTTTCTAGAAATTTCTAGAAATTTGTCCATATTGACTAAATTTTCAAATAAGTTGTCTTAAAGTTTGTCATAATATCTGCTTTCTGTTTAAAAAAACTTGATTGTGAAATATAACTCACATACAGAAAGGTGCATAAAATATAAATGCATGATATAACATATAGCTATAAAGCAAACACCCATGTAATCACCACCAAAGCCAAGAAATCAAGTATTGCCAGCCCCACTAGAATCCACTTGTACCCATTTTCAAGCACATCCTCTCCCTTCCTCTTCGGGGTAATTGTTTTTGCATCTTTATGGTAATCCCTGGCCAGTGTTATAGTTTTACCGTTCTTTATTTTGTCCATCCATATGGGATACAGTTTGGACCTTTTCTTTCTTTTTTTAAAAAAATATTTTATTTATTTATTTGACAGAGATAGAGAGAGATCACAAGCAGGCAGAGAGGCAGGCAGAGAGAGAGGGGGAAGCAGGCTCCCCGCTGAGCAGCAAGCCTGATGCGGGGCTTGATCCCAGGACCCTGAGATCATGACCCGGGCCAAAGGCAGAGGCTTAACCCACTGAGCCACCCAGATGCCCCTGGACTTTTTTCTTTTTTTGATTTTCCAAAAGATCAAAAGATGGCATAATTCCCCATGTATCTTTTCTGTTTTGTTCCCTTGCTCAGCATTAGTTGATAACATTAGTGTGTGCTGTTGTGAGATTCTGGTTTATTTTCATTGTTGTTTAGTATTCCATACTGGGATTGTAACAACATTTGTTTATCCACTTTACTAGTGACAGGTGTTTTGATTGTTTTCAGTTGGGGCTATATACATCATTCTTCCCCGAACATTTTTGTGCACGTGTCCTGGAGTATAGTGCGTGCACTCTTTAGGGCATTTTTTGGGAAGTCACAGGGTATGTTTATACCACTCTCACTGGAAAATGCCACACTTTCCCCAAAACCGTGAGGCTGATATTCACTGAGTTGTCTGTGAGAGGTCCTGTTGCGCCATATCCTCGTCACTCTCGGTCTTGTCAGATTTTTGAATTTTACCCCACAGACTTGCATGGAATGACATCTCATTACAGTTTTTGCACTTTCCTGGTTTTTTTGTACAGTTAAGGACTTTTCTGTATGTTTATTGGACGTGTGGATTTCCTTTTTTTGATGAAGTGTGTATCAAATTTCTCTGCCCGTGTTTCTATAGGGTGGGTTCGTCTTCTTGTTGATTTCTGGAGTTCTTTACATATTCCAGATAGGACTCCATTAGCTGTTTTATAGTTTCCAGTATTACTCCATTGCATGGCTTGTCTTTTTTATTCTCTTTATGGAATTTCTGAATTTTTACATAATCAAATGTATCTATCTTTCTCTTTACGGTCACTCACAGTAGCTTGTTCCCTGGCTTTCATGGTTAACAGTGTACAATTTTTTAAAAGCTTATTTATTTATTTGTTTATTTATTTATTTATTTATGGGGGTAGAGAATGAGTGGGGGGGGCAGAGAGAGAGGGACAGCAGACTCCTCACTGAATACAGAACCTGACCATGACTCTGAGCAACACGCAGGGCTCAATCCCAGGACCCTGAGATCATCACTGAATGAGCAGAAGTCAGACGCTTAACTAAGCCATCCAAGCACCCCAACAGTTCATGTTTTTAAAACATAATTTGTTGAAATTCTTGAGGCTTAAGGTGATGGCACATTCCTTCAGGTGGCATTTGCATTTGCTTCTAGCAGGTGCTAGGGGCTTTAGAAGCCCAGGATCATTTTAAAGTAAATTTACAGTCTAAAAATTTGCGGACCGCGGTAGATGTGAATTCGGCTCGCAGTTCTGCATAAGGCAGCTCTAGGATGCAGCTCTTCCGGGATAGTATTTTCCTCTCCTGCTCTTTGTGACACTGTGGCGGTTCCCCTGCTGCCCCCTGGGGGTACAGAAGCGCTTTCTTCTCGTTCACCCTTGCACTGAGAGCACAGTCCTTTGGGGTCTCTTATAAGATTCTCGTTCTTGGTTAGGTCCAGGTTTTTGTGAGACCAAACAAATCCAAAGTCCCTGTGTATCTAGTGGGCACGTGACCTCCAAAGCTTGGCTTCCATCTCTTACTCCACTTGAATTTTTCCTGGTTATTCATGATCAGCTTGTCAGCTCTTCTCAGGAAGGTGTTTTGAAGAAGGTGCTTACCGGAAACTTCACTCCCAAAGACTTTCGTACTGAGATGTTAAATTGGTAAACTAATTATAGTACGTAAAAATTGGGTAGAACAGGTTATGTTCAAGTGAGGGGAATTATTAAATTATGATCTCCCTTATGGCAATTACCATGCTTGTTTTCTCAAATACCCGCTTGTCATAATATCTGGCAAGGACTGCTGGATGGCTACCAAAACCTCTTCTCTTTTTTGGCATAGAGAACAGCTATGTAGCTGCCCAGGTAGCAGCTGTATTTCCCAGACTCCCTTGTGGCTGGGTAAGGATTTATCATGGGCTACTGTCAATATATGTGAACAGAAGTGATGTGGGCACCTCCTAACACACACCTTGAAATTTCATCCACATTCTCTTTCATGTCCATTTCTCTTCCGGGAGGCTGAGCATGGACCCTGTTTTGACAATGAACATGAAGACAACACCTTGGGGGATGTCAGAGCAATAAGACGGAAGGGACCAGGGGCGCCTGGGTGGCTCAGTGGGTTGAGCCTCTGCCTTTGGTTCAGGTCATGATCCCAGTGTCCTGGGATAGAGCCCTGCATAGGGCTCTCTGCTCAGCGGAGAGTGTGCTTCCCTTCCTCTCTCTCTGCCTGCCTCTCTGCCTACTTGAGATCTCCGTCTGTCAAATTAAAAAAAAAAAAAAATCTTAAAAAAAAAAAAAAAAGATAGAAGGGACCTGGTCGCTGAATGTCTGCAGGGAGAACAGTGACCCCACAATCTGGATCACTTATCTCAGGACTGTTACGTGGAAAAAAAAAAAAAACTCCGTTAAGTCCATGTACCTGGGGGAATCTTTGTTACAGCAGGTTAGCCTTTACCCTAACCATACACGCCCGCTTAATAATGTTTGCATCACACGGAGATGTCCAGGCCCTGCACCCTAGTTCCCATCCGCTTCCTTCAAAATTTGGTTCTCTTTGGATCTCTTCTAGATTCTATGGTTTATTATTATAATTGTGTCCCTGTAAATATGAACTCCTTAGCCTTGCCTTCGTTTCGTCTTGCTTACTTGGTAAAAGCCATTTTGGTACCTGTGCTCAAGTCTCTGAAGATCACTGAGAACATCATACAATGAGGCTGACCAGTTTCCTTTTTTTCTTTCTTTCTTTCTTTTTTTTTTTTTTTTAAGATTTTATTTATTTATTTGTCAGACAGAGATCATAAGTAGGCAGAGAAGCCGGCAGAGAGAGAGGAGGAAACAGGCTACCCATAGAGCAGAGAGCCCGATGTGGGGCTCAATCCCAGGACCCTGGGACCATGACCCGAGCCGAAGGCAGAGGCTTTAACCCACTGAGCCACGCAGGTGCACTGAAGCTGACCCGTTTCTTATTCTCAAATATCCAATGGACCCAAAATGGGAAATTTTACTGTCTTTTTTTTTTTTTAAGAATTTATTTATTTATTTGACAGAGAGAGAGAGATCACAAGTAGGCAGAGAGGCAGGCAGAGAGGAGGAAGCAGGCTCCCCGCGGAGCAGAAAGCCAGATGTGGGGCTCCATCCCAGGACCCTGAGATCATGACCTGAGCCGTAGGCAAAGGCTTAACCCACTGAGCCACCCAGGAAGCCTTTTCTTTTTAATAAGAACGAATTCCTTCTTCTCCACTCTCTTGAGACGATTCTTGTATTCCTTTTCCTTGTTCCTCAGATTCTCTACCTCCTTTCCTAGATAGATTCTCATTGGGTGACTTTGCCTCTCTCTTTACTCAGACAACTTTAGCCCTCTCACACCGACACAGTTTCAGCTTCTGCCAACCAAGTCTGCAAACCCATCTGCTTGCACCCGCTCTGGACAAGCTGTCCCTGCTTTTCCCCAGGGCATGTGACTCTGAATCTTTACCCCTTTGACTTTCTCAAAGTGTTTCCTTCCCTACTGGGTCATTTCCCAACAGTGTATGACCACCTCTAACATCTCCCATCTTCCCCAATAAAACAAAACAAACGTCTGTACTGGTTTCCTGTTCTATCTCAACCACATCCCCAGACTCAGTGGCTTAGAACAACCCAGATCTCACCACAGGTTCTTTGGGTCATAAGTCCAGCACAGTTTCGCTGGGCTCTCTGCCCAGGGTCTCACCAGGCTGAAAACAAGCTATTGGGCAAGGCTGTGGGTCTCTTCTGACGGTCAGGCTCCTCTCCCAGGCTCACTAGCTGGTGGCAGAATTTAGCTCCTTGCAGTTGTGGGGTGCCCACTTTCTTCTGTCACCTGGGAGCCATTCTTAGCTCCTGGAGGCCACCAGTTGTTCTCTGCCATGTGGCCATGTGGCCCTCTTCACAGCATGGTAGTTTGCTTTTTCAAGGCCAGGAGTAGAATCTCTTTCTTTTACTGACTCACCTGATTAGGTCAGGCCCACCAGGATACTCTACCTTACGATTAACTTCAAGTCAACCAATTAGGCACTTTAATTATATTTAGAAGATCCTTCACCTTTGCCATATAATGTAACCTAATTACAGGTGTGATGTCCCATGATAATTTCTGCCCACACTCGTGGGGGGGTATTATACAAGGCATGAACACCAGGAAGCAGGAATCTCAGGGGCCATCTTAGAATTCTACCTATCACAGCAGCCCTTGGCTCTTACCTCCTGCAGTTACTGCCTCGATCCCCTCTCCCTAACACAGCAAACTTATAAGTGCAGTCTAGACTCAACGAGTCCCATCCACTCCTCAACCCTCACCAATCTGGTTTCCATTTGTTGAGATTTCCCTCATCAAGTTCCTGGTATCCATCTTGCCAAATCCAACAGGCATTTTACTTTTTGAATTTCTTCTTTTACTTTTTTTATTATGGAAAATTTCAAACGTAAGTAAAATAGAATAATACAATGAATGTCCATGAACTCAAACACTTGGCTCCAACATCAATGTGTGGTTAATATCCTATCTCTGCCCAAGCACTTCTCTCTCCTCTAGTCTTCTAGCCATTTTAAGGCAAATCCAAGTTATTTATACTATTAGTAAATAAATCAGGACTTCAGTATGGATTTCTAAGACAATGACTTTTTTTTTTTTTAAGATTTGATTTTTAAGTAATTTCTAAACCCAGCGTGGGGCTTGAACTCACAATTCTGAGATCAAGGCTTGCATGCTCCACCGACTGAGCCAGCCAAGCGCTCCTAAGAGAATGACTTTTATTTTATTTATTTATTTATTTAGAAAAAGAGAGAGAGACCCAGTGGAGGGGCAGAGGGAGAGAGAGAATTCCAAACAGGCTCCAAGCCCAGCACAGAGCCCAATGCAGGGCTCAATCGCATGACCCTGAGATCATGACTTGAGCCAAAATCAAGAGTCAGAGGCTTAACCCACTGAGCCACCCAGGTGGCCTAACAATGACTTTTAAAATATGAGCACATTGGTGTGCCTGGGTGGCTCAGTGGGTAAGCCTCTGCCTTCGGCTCAGGTCATGGTCTCAGGGTCCTGGGATCGAGC
Organism: Mustela nigripes; assembly: GCF_022355385.1. Lineage (NCBI taxonomy): Eukaryota > Metazoa > Chordata > Mammalia > Carnivora > Mustelidae > Mustela > Mustela nigripes. The sequence continues at coordinate 19,750,687 of NC_081570.1, forward strand.
CCTGCATCAGGCTCTCTGCTCTGCAGAGAGCCTGCTTCCTCCTCTCTCTCTCTGCCTGCCTCTCTGCCTACTTGTGATCTCTGTCTGTCAAGTGAATAAATAAAATCTTTAAAAAAAAAAAAAAGATTTAAAATATGAGCACAGTAGCATTGTCAATACGAAAATAACAGTAGTTTCTCAGTGTTAACTAATACATCATCACATTTCCCTGACTGCTCCATAAATGTTTTTTGCAGCATGGTGGTTTGAATCAAGATCAAAACAAGAGCCATTCATTGTATTTGCTTGATAGAGTCCTTATAGTTCATTTAATCTACAATAATCCTCTTTTTTACTTTTGAGTTTTTGGTCTTGCCACTTATTTTTTGAAGACATGTGGTCATTGTTTCAGAATTCCCCACCTTCTGGCTTTGGCTGCTTGAACCCCTATGTTGTTATCACGGGTTCCTCTGCCCAACGGGCCCTTTTCTGTTATCATCAGACTCCCCGTCCCAGCCACCTTCAGTGCTGCTGCCCATTTTCACCTCCTTGAGATAGTCTCCTTTTGAGAATACCACATGCTCTTGACCTTCCTTCCGGGTCTCTGGCCAGTCCTCTTCTGTCTTGCAGTTTGCTCCTCTTCCACCCAAACTGGAAACACTAGTGGTTCCTTGGGGCCCTGGCTGGGCCCTCCATCCCTCTCTACCCACCCGCTGTCCCTGGGTCAGTTCATCTGCTTCTGCGGCTTTTAACACCATGTACATACAGTAAGACTCACACCCTTTCTCCTCTAGCCCAGCCCTCTTCTGCGTTCCAGACCATTTCTATGAAGACTTACTTGATTGGTCTGCTCAGCTCTCCCACCAGCGTCTCAGACTCAAACTGTGCTAAAGGCAACTCTGAATTTCTGGCTTTCCAGACTGGCTCTCCCTCTGAGTGAACAGCAGCAGCCCCCACCCAGCCACTGGAGCCTGGATGCTAGAGTTTTCCTTGATTCCTGCCTTTCTCTCACGTCTTCTCTGCAGCCCATCAGGGTCTGTCATTAGTCTCTAAATGATACACATTCACATCAACACTGTCTGCACCTTAGTCCTGGCTACTGTCACCTTGACCTGGGACACTGGCCCAGTCTCACTTTCTGCTTCCATTCCAGATCGGCTTCAATCAATTTCCCACATGACTCAAAGTCATCCTTTCAAAGCACACACCAGATAATGTAACTGCCCTGCCTAAATCATGGGACTGAAATAGAATCACTCCCCACTCTCCTATGCTTCTGTGCTTTCCCCCCTGCTCTCCTGCTGCAAAAGGCCTTCTCTTGGGTCCTGAGAAATGTCAGAGTCCAGCCCATCTCTCCAGACGAACATTCTCTGTACGACTCAGCATAGCTGGTGCCTTCTTTACCTTTAGCTGCAGCTTACGCAGGTCCCCCTGGATCCGAAAGGCTCCCTCCTATTATTCTCTGTCTCCTTCAGCACACTGAGCACACAGACACTGATGTGTGCCCGTGTCCAGTGTCCATCTGCTCTACCAGACCACGGTCTGTCTCACCTCTGCAAGAGTGGTGAGCCTGTAGAGAATGGATCCCCGCTCCAGCTGTACATTTATGACTAGGCTGACAGCTACCCAGCCAGGCTCCTAGAACATTCCCCAGCAGCAGCAGAATGCTGGGTGCTGCGGAGATTGTGCGGAATGTCAACTCCAGGGCCCGTGGCTAGATATCACTTTTATTTTTTAATCTTTTTAAAAAGATTTTATTTATTTGTTTGACAGACAGACATCACAAGTAGGCAGAGAGGCAGGTAGAGAGAGAGAGGAGGAAGCAGGCTCCCTGCTGAGCAGAGAGCCCAATGTGGGGCTAGATCCCAGTACCCTGAGATCATGACCTGAGCCGTAGGCAGAGGCTCAACCCACTGAGCCACCCAGGCACCCCTGGTATTACTTTTAAAACATGGACATAGTATGTATATGTAGTAATACACACAAATCCTAAGTGACAACACTCTGGTGAAGATAGAGAATTTTTCCCTCACCCCAGAAATTTCCTCTGGTCCCCTTTCAGTCAATCCCTGAACTCACATAAACTACTGTTGGTAGATGGATTTTTTTTTTAATTAAAAAAATATGTGTTTTTTAGTAATCTCTACATCTTTTGTGGGACTTGAACTCACAACCTTGAGATAGAGCGTCTCACACTCCAGCCACTGAGCCAGCCAGGCGCCCCCTGGTGGCTGTATTTTTCATATGCTGTCCAGGCAAAGTAGGTGGAGTGTTTTTATAACATCCCAGCCAGTCCCCATGTCTTGACACCATTATTTTCAGCAGTGAGGCCCATTTCTAACACCAGTGTGCTAACTGGCACAGCCGCTGGGGTTGATGGGAAATGAAAGAAGCTCGGTTCTTGTGGCCGGGGTGAGAGAACTGCCCTGCTGAGCAATGGGGCCGAAAACCTCCACCCTCACCCCTCCATGTGGATTCCATCAGAGCAACTGTCTCTCCTGCAGTTGAGCTTAAACTAACACACATCTAACATCATATGGTTTGTGCTCAAATTCAGACGCTCCGGCAGAGTAGGACCAGTGGAACAGGTGAGGCACCAGGGGGGGATCTTGGCGCAGTGGCTTGTGGGCCTGGAAGGCCAGCCAGTGGGCCCCCGGACAAGTGGTCTGCAGAAGCAGAGAGTCTGGCTGCCGTCCTGTGGGCCACACGGCCAGGCCACCAGACATAGACCACATTCGAGCAAAATCTTCTCTGACCACCTGCCATCTACCTCACTTTAGAGCCACCTCTGACCTGACCTTTCCTGTTTCCTGATGCAGGGTCAAAGCAGGGGCTTCTTTGGGACATGGAAGGAGAAACAGCCCCACTGATGCATGACCAAGGCTGCCCGTTTCTCTCTCTCTATGGCCCCCAGACTTTCCACCTTCCAGGTATCCAATGCTTGTGGTTTCCCTTCTTGAAGTCCCCCCTCTGGGACATCCTGGGAACTAAGAACAGGGGGTATCTCAACTCTCCACAAGTGTCCCCTCTACCCTCCATCCTTCCCCTGAGCACATAGTACAGACTGTAGTGGGTCCTCAAAAAATATTCCTTAATGGAAAATTACTTTCCTGGTTCTCACCTGATCCTTTTATTGAGCTTACGATGTGGGTAGAAATTAAGAAGACTGTCACAGATGAGGAAATGAAGCTGAGTGTGGGTGTCTGCCCCAGGGCAGGGGTGCTTCCCTCCCTTTACATACACGCGCATATGCACACACACACATGCCTGCACATTTCGGGCCTACCTGCTGAATTGCATGGGGACAGCTAAGTCTTGGTATCTTTGTTTGTAAAACGGGGCATCGTGTCAGCTGCTTACTCTACAGGCTTACTCTTCATCTTTCTCCATTCTGCACTGGTCAGTGGAGGCCGATCTTTCCCAAGGACACAGCTCTCATCAGGTTCTGGAACCTTCCCTTGTTCCCCAGGTGGTAAAGGCTTCTTGCTGCTGCTAGCCCTCAGTGAACCAGCCTTTCCTGGCTTCTTCAACTCTGCCCATCGCTTTGTAAAAGTCCCTTCCTCAAACCCTTTTCCATGACCCTCTTTAAATGTGCCATCTGTTTCCATCCGGGGGCCCGATGGCTCTAAGAACTGACACCAGAATAGCCCCGGGAAACAGATCCTTGGATGTGAAGCTGACATCCGCAATTGGGCTGCTCACACATCTTGATTAGCCTTGAGCAGCCTCCTCCACAGGGGGTGACGGACGTCAGCCATCTGCGGCACTCGGCAGCATCACAGCCACTGACGTCAGGGCCGGTGGTGGCAAGAGGTGGACAGGGAAGACTTTGAGAGATCAAGTATCTCTGGCACTTAGTCACCATGGTGACAGTCGTGCTTACAGACTGGAGTGGCCTTCTGACTTTCCATCTGATTGCCCTAGGAGACGTCCACAAAGGAAAAAAAAAAACAGACTGAAAGCCTTAAACTGGGCTACATTGGGGGAAAGTTCACAGTATTTGCCTTGAGGCCGATGAGAGGTGATAGGTGCCTTCTGAGGAAAATCAGCATTGCTTGTGAGGCAACAACTTCCCCTCATGAAGTCACTGAATGGCTTTTATGCTAAGGAAAGGCTGGTTTCCTCAGACTGAGGGTGGGGCCTTCTGCCCTCACCAACAGGGAAGATTGAGGGTGTGTTGAGGGCTCAAAGTTCTACCCAGATATCCCCATCCCACGCCCAAGGGTCCCAGGCCTTCTGAACCAGTACTCTTCCCTTAGCATAAGGTACCTGGGGGTGGCACATTTCATTGACTCTGCAACCCTGGGATTTTGACAGAGAGGGCTTGGGCTTGGTTCTCTGCCATATCTGTGCTGCCACCACCGGAGAGTGAAGATTCCTTCAGAGTCACTCTGTGGCCTTTCTGAATTTCCTCTCTTGCATGGAGACATGAGTTCAAGGCTTTCAATCTGTTCTTAGCCCTGGTGGATCCAAGGGACTGCAGATCCTGTGTTTGTAAATTGACTGAAAGAATCCCCCCCCCCCCCCCGCCCAACTTCCTGACTCAAGGAGGCTCTCAGGGATAGAAGGGCCAAATGGAAGCCCTCGGCAATGTCACCACCATCAAAGGACCCTCAGGGAATTTCAGAAATTAGTGCCACCATCAAAGATCTGAAGTACTCAGATTGTCATTCCTCTCAAGACTCAGTTTATGGCACTTGTTCAGCTGGTGCCAAAACCCACTGGGTCTCGGGGAAGGACTCTAGATAAGCTATCATACCAATTATCGCTGTGGTTCTACACATGAAAATTTTACCGGAACAAATCAATGCATCGCCTGGTTTGATGTACATCTTTGACCCAAGATGTTTTTTCTTTTCCCTTTTTTTAGAGATTTAAAAAAATTTATTTGACAGAGAGAGACAGTGAGAACAGGAATATAAGCAGAGGGAGTGGGAGAGGAAAAGAGGGGTCCCTCTAAGCAGGGAGCCTGATGTGGGGCTTGATCCCAGAACCCCGGGATCAGGACCTGAGACACTTAACTGACTGAGCCACCCAGGCACCCTGATGCTTTCTTTTCTATTCCACTCACTAAAGATAATCCGAAATCACCTGCCTTTGTCTAGTAAAGACAGCAAACACCTTCCCTCTACTTCCTCAGGGTTTTGTCTGTTCTGCGGATTTCTGTCATAATACAGTCCAAAGTGGCAATCATCACCTTGATATAGTTCAGAACACTATGCTGGTTCATCATATTGATGAGATTGTGGTATCTGCGCCTACTGAGCAGGAAATCGGGAGCACCTGAGATTCTTGGTAGAACATGTGTACGCCAAAGGGTGATAAACTGCACAAAAATTTCAGAGGCACGTCATGTCTGTGAATTTTCTAGGGTATCTGGTGGTCTGGGGCATGTCAAGATAATCTCCTGTAAAACGAAAGACAAGTTGCTGAACACTTTAAAGCCCCCTGCAAAGAAAGAGGCAAAGTGTTTGATGGGGTTATGGATTTTCAGAGCAACATATATTCCACTGGGCTGTGCTGTTCTATGTGTTTATCGAGACACCTGGAGAACTGCACATTTCAAGGGAGGCCTATAGCAACAGAAGACCGTGGCCGGTCCAGACTGCAGAGCAAGCTTCCCTGTCCTGTGAGCTTATGATTTGCAAGTGACGACGGCGAAAAAGCTGCTGTGCAGACAAGCTCCAACAGAAAAGGCACAGGACAGTTACAGACCCTTAGGGTTTTAGGTTAATTCACGCTCTCTTCTGCCAGTAACTATTCTCCATTTGAAAACAGCTCCTGGCTTACGACTGGACCGTGGACACTGAATGACCCATGCCTCCAGAACTGGATATTATCTGATCCCACTAATCATGAAATTGGACGTGCATGGTAGCATTCTATTATTAAATGGTATATATGAGATTGGGTCTGAGCAAGCCCAGAAGGCACAGGAAATTGCACGAGCAGGTGGTTCAAACTCCCATGGTACCTTCTCTCTTACTGCTTCACTGCTTCTCCCTCAAGTTGGGGAAGCTGCTATGAGCAGTTAGCATGGGGGAGAAAACACAGACATGACTTCCAAGTGAGTCTGCACGGTAGGGAAGCACCAGCCACAAATGGACAAGCACTGCATTAAAGCCACACTCGGGGTGTCTCTAAAAGCAATGAAGGTGTAACCTCTCAGAGCATCAGGGTAGATCTTCCGGTTATGTTGGCTGTCCATTCTGCATGGAAGGAGAGGTACAGATCGACACTGATACACAAGCAGTGGCGAACAAGTTCGCTGGTTGGTCAGAAACCCGAAAATGACAAGATCGGGAGATTGGTGGTGAGGTCTAGGGCGAAAATATATGGAAGAACTTCTCGAAATGGGCACGGGTGGTGAAGCTATTTTTGACCTACACAAATGCCTCGAGAGAGCACCTGTTATGAAGAAGGCTGTCAGTAAGCAGGTGGATGAGGCCCATTCTGTGGATGTGAGCTTCTTTTCCCAGCTATCTCCCTGGCTACCTTGGTTCTTGATCAACGGGCCCACATACAAAGCAGCCATGGTGGCTGTTCATAGTTAAGGGAAGCAGAATAATGACGTCCCAGAGATGTTCCAATTCTATGGATCTGTGAATACATTTTATATGGCAAATGTGAATTAAAGTAGCAGATAGAAATAAGGTTCTAAACAGCAGACTGTGAAACTTGGCAGAGTCTCCTGCATTATCTGGATGGGCCCAATGTGATCACAAGGGTGGAAGCAGGAGGTAGTCGGTGTCAGAGGGGTGTGATGTGGGAGGAATGCAGATAGCCTTTAGAAGCAAGAAAAAGATTCTCTTGAGACTTAGGAAGGGGTGTAGCCTTGCTGACACCTTAGTTTCAGCCCAGTAAGGCTTATGTCAAGCTTCTGACCTCCAGAACTGCAAGGTAATAAATTTGTATTGTTTGAAGCTACTAAATGTGTGGGAATTTATTACAGCAGCCATAGGAAACTAATATACAGAGGCTCCACGTATTTCCCTCACTGATTCTGACGGGCAACCGGCCCTGCTGAGTGACCCGACGATTGCCAGCAGCAAAGACCAAGCTGAACTTCCTACGTGGCCCCAGTCCCTCGTGCAATGGTTCTCAAAGTGTGAATGAGGAACCCCTGGGGGCTCCCCAAGATTCTTTCAGTTCTATGAGGTCACATTTACTTTCGTATTCATACTAAGGCATTCTTTGCCTATTCCATTGTCATTCTTTCATGAGTGTATAGTGGAATTTTTCAGAGAGCTGACATATGTACAACAACCTAAATGCTGAAGCAGATCTGAGAATCTAGCTTTCTCGCATTAAGCCAAATCTCTTTAGAGATTTGCGAAAATGTTGAGTAATGCCGCTCTCCTTGTTTTTTGTTTTGAAACTTGTTTTTCATTCAAAACTTTGTATTTATATTAATAAATAATAGATTTATTCATTTTAAATAACTATTTTAGGGGCACCTGGGTGGCTCAGTCGTTAAGCATCTGCCTTCAGCTCAGGTCATGATCCCAGGGTCCTGGGTTTGTGCCTCACGCTGGGCTCCCTGCTCAGCAGAAAGCCTGCTTCTCCCTCTCCCTGTCCCCCTGCTTGTGTTCCCTCTCCCGCTGTCTCTGTCAAATAAATAAATAAAATCTTTAAAATAAATAAATAAATAACTATTTTCAAGCTTAATTTCCTGAGGACACCTGGGTGGCTCAGTCAGTTAAACATCTGCCTTCAGCTCAGGTCATGATGCCAGGGTCCTGGGACCAACTCCTGCATCAGGCTCCTTGCTCAGCGGGGAGCCTGCTTCTCCCTCAGCTTGCACTCTCTCTCTGACAAATAAATAAAATCTTTAAAGCTTAACTTTAAAGATTTCAGTAAATCTTTATTTACATTCAGTAAATCATTTATTTTACATTCAGTAAAATAAATACAGCCCCTACAAAAGTGCTTTATAATTTTTAAGAGTATGCGATTTCAATAATTTTTAAGAATATAAAGTATTTCTGACACCAAAACATTTAAGAACCACTGTTCTAGGGGGACCATCCAGCTACCTATTGGCACTAACCCCTACTTTTACAGAGGGAACAGTTGCTTATCAGCTCATGGCAGTAAATATGTATTTCTGATATGAACTTCCCTTCCCTGCCTGCAAGACTTCAGCTAGCACGGTCGTCTCTGGACTTTCCAGAACACCTTATTCATCGCTACGTTATCCCACACATTGCCCAGCTTCGTTCTGTGGTGAGGGGCATACAGCAATGGCCTTAATGCATCAGACTTACAATGTGGCCTGACACTCAGAAGCCGGCGAGTGGATAGAACAGCGTTACAGCCCCAGCTGGGAGATACCACTGTGCAAGGTCAGATGGGCGGGCAGTAGGACATCCATGCTTTCAATCGGTGCCCAATATCTGGCCGCAGTGCTCGTAGCCAGAACACAGATGCCCAGGGACCGAGGGGGTAGGGAATAGGAGTGGCTCCTCTCAATATTATTCCAGATAAACTCCTGGGGAGTTTTTGCTTTCCATCCCCTCAACTTTGTGCTCAGTGGGCCTGGAGACCTTAGTGCCCAAAGGAGGAATGCTTCCTCCAGGGAACACATATGTCCTTCCTTTAAACTGGAAGTAGTCTTCCCTTGGGTCATTTTGAGCTCTGTATGTTACTTAACCTAAAGGCATGGGGGGCAACTGTACCAGATAGTGTGATTAATCTAGATTACCGGAAGGAAAATGGGGGGTGGGCAGGAAAGCTACATCTGGAATCCAGAGGATCTGCTGGGTCCCTCTTAGATCTCCCATGTCCCATAACAGCCGTCAATGGGAAACTGGGCAACCCAACGAACCTAAGACCAAGAAGAACCTGAGCTGCATAGGAATAAAGGCTTATTTAGGCCACCCCACCAGGTAAAGAGCCCAAGCGGCCCGAGAGCTGGCAGCTGGTAAAAGGGGCATAGAAGGGAGTAGGCGGATGCCCTCAAGAGCTAAACTAAGCCTTGGGAGCAGCTGCAGAATGGGGTGCCATGGTGGGTTTCTGTTGTTTTCTGCAAAACCACCCCCCACCTTACTGAAAGAGCCCAGTGATGACTAACATTTTAAGTTAAAGGGTATGACTGAGGGGCGCCTGGGTGGCTCAGTGGGTTAGGCCGCTGCCTTCGGCTCAGGTCATGATCTCAGGGTCCTGGGATCGAGTCCCGCATCGGGCTCTCTGCTCAGCAGGGTGCCTGCTTCCCCCTCTCTCTCTGCCTGCCTCTGCCTACTTGTGGTCTCTGTCTGTCAAATAAATAAATAAATAAATAATCTTAAAAAAAAAAAAAAGGGTATGACTGAAGGAGGACAAGAATATGGTGTTTGACAGGGAGGAAGGGGCTGACGAGACTGGTTCTCCTGTTGGGGGATGATGAGCTTTCCTTCCAGTTTTACAAAAATGGAACTGAAATGCACATAACTTAAAAAGAGCCATTTTAGGGGCGCCTGGGTGGCTCAGTGGGTTGAGCCGCTGCCTTCGGCTCAGGTCATGATCTCAGGGTCCTGGGATCAAGCCCCACATGGGGCTCTCTGCTCAGCGGGGAGCCTGCTTCCTCCTCTCTCTCTGCCTGCCTCTCTGCCTGCTTGTGATCTCCCTCTGTCAAATAAATAAATAAATAAAAATTAAAAAAAAAAGAGCCATTTTAAAGTGAACGATCCTGAGCATTTCATATCTTCACAATGCTGTGCAGCCATCACCACAAGCTACTTCCCAAACAGAGTAATCACTAAGTAATAGGGACATGAGTTTTTCATCTGAAGGGTGGGTGAGTGGTGGAGGGGCAAAGGGAACGGCTCTGCTCGGATATCCTGTCCCCCAAACCCACTCTCCCCTTGCTCCATTTACTGCAAGGCTGACCTCTGTGGGCTGAACCCGGTGAAGTCACTCGGGGGCCTTCCCTTCTGACTTTCAGATGGGCAGGGCAGTCCCCTCCCATAGTAACAGCTATATTACTCCCTCCTCTGGCTCTTTGGGTCAAGGGGTTATAACAGCTTCGCTGTAGTGTGAGCCCCCGGGACCCCATGCCTGCGAGGTTCCCTTCACCCTACCCACACCTCTGTCAAGAAACTTTTAGTTGAAGGGTCTTTGCTACCCCTTGGAATGTACCATCTGTTTTTCTTTTTGGGGGCAGCGGCTGATACAGGAATTGGTGCTTTGGTCCTTCCCTACAGTCCTTTTGCTACTGACCACTCTGGACTCCCAGTCTGAGCAAATGAGCCGCTTTCCCTGGGCAGCCCAGTTGCCAGGGGTGCCCGGGGTATGTGCCAAGGCCCCACTGCCCTCTGGCGGTCAGATCCTGGAAATGCACCTTGGGGATCCACCACCAAACTGAACCCCCAGGACCCGGCACTGTGCTGACCCTTACCCACCGGAGCACTTTCACCCACGCATATTGTCCCCACTTCACAGGTGACAGAACCTTCCTGTGGTCCTTCATAATAAATCAAAATCTGTAACAAAGGACCATTGGGTCCTATCTTTGCCTCCCTTCCTCTCACCCTCTGGACTCAGCCACACCAGCCTCTTCTCAGATCCTAGGTCTTTGTGCAGCTCCCAGTTAGAATATTCAGGAACTCTCTGAAACCTTCTTCACCTGATTAACCTCAGCTCATTTTCTAGTCCTTCCTTAAGTTGACTCAGGACAGTCCCCCTTGCCCCCCACCCCCATTCACTGTCATTCACAAACACACTGGGTTTTCCATGCTGCGGAGGCTAAAGGTGCCTGAGGGCAGGGAGCGCCCTGCTGTGCTTTATTCATATTTTCTCTCTCTCTGGGCACACAGCACCACCAGCTGCCATGCCAGACACTGAGCTAAGACCTTCAGGCCCCCAGGAGCTAAGTCTTTCAAGCCCCCAGGCCACCCTCCTTCCCCTGATGTCCCAGTTCCTAGGAAGCAGCCCCCAACTCTGTAAAAAACTCACACCGATTTATTAGAATATGAAAAAGATCCGGTTTCTTCCCTACGGGAGGCAGAGCAGCAGCAGCTGTGGTGGCTTGGAACACGGTTGTCAACGTCACCCTTGCGTGGTGACTCCTGCCCCAAACAGCACTTGCATGGAGAGAAGGAGGGGGAGACAGAGGAGCACCCACTGCCCAGTCCGGGAGAGGGACACTCTGACTATTGCACAATCCTGGGGAAGGACAGATACCACCAGGCCCAGGCCTGGCCATGGTGGCTGTGGGGGTGGGAGTGTGTGCCTGTGAGCAAGGGCCTCTGGGGGCCCAGGACTCTGCCCACCCACCAGTCCTGGTGGGGTGGGAGAGGCTTGGGGAGGCCTTCTCCCCTAAGGCCTGGGCTCCACAGCAGGCTGGGTGCAGTGCACAGAAGAGGTCTGGGGGCCCAGGGTGTGGAGAGGGATGAGAGAAAAGAACAGGCCAGCAGGAACTGAGGGTCAGGCCCAAGAGCACAGAAAGTGCTAGAAGGCCCAGCATCAGTGAGTTAGAATCGGGAACTGGAGTGAAGGAGGTCACTTCTAAAATCATAGCCTTGGGGCCATAGTTAAGAGCCCAGGAGGCAGAGGGAGTGTTGGGCAGGATAGGCACAGACGAGGAGGGGTAATTCTCTGGAGTAGGAGGGCTAGAGCTCTGGTAAGCCAGGGGTTTTCAAAATGTTTTAAAAACAGGAATGCCCTCTGTGCAAATTGAATCATACATGGAGTGTGAACAAACAGAACAGATAAAAAGGCAGCACTTTCTGGAGCCAACAGTCCTTCTCCTGACAGTCACCCCTGGAGGGTCCGGTGGTCCGCACTGGGGTAGTCCAGACTGTCCAAAGCGCCCCAGCTCTAGTCAGAGAAGCTCAGAGATGCCGTTAGCCTGCAGCTCTGAGCTGGACAGGTTGGGGGCTGGCCAGGGGGACAGAGCTGGCAGGAGGAGCGCAGGGCTGCCTCCTACGCCCTGCGCTGACCCCTACGCCAGTCGGATTCCTGGTCCCCCAGTCTTTCTGCTGTTAAAGCAGGGCCTGGCCTAGGCCAGGAGAGGTCTTGGCTCCTTCCCTTTCCTGGTGGGACCAAGGCTGAGCCAGAGGCTCTTTGGTTAGGAACTAAGATTGGTTTGAATGAGGAGGTGGATGGAGTGGGCAGCAGGCCTCCGAGGGCTGGGACTCTCGAGGCCCTAGGCCAGGTCTGGGAGAGAGCCTGAATCGGGAAGGGGCAGGATCTGCCTCACAGCCCGACAGTTCTGCCAAATGGATTGGGAAGGCAGTTCTGGTGGGAGGGAGGGTGCTTCCCAGGAGGCAGGGGGAAGCCGTGCTGCGGTGGGGGCTGTGGGCCCAGCTGCCATGCGGTTGGGGGAGGGGCAGGGCCAATCCAAGTCAGGAAGAATGAAGGGAGCCCCCAGCTCCCCCAGCAGCCCCTGCTCTGGTGGGAGAGTCTGTGTTGGGATGGGCACTGCCCACGGACCCCAGCGCTACTGCCCCTTGGGGATGAAAGGCTCTCCCTCCCCAGGCTCAGGGTGGGGACCTGGGTCACTGAGGCAGCGCTGTATCCTCTGGGAGCTGGGGCTGTCACTTGGCGCAGGGGTGAAGACATCATCCGTGCCAGGGGAAGAGGGCTCCTTGGTCCGCATCACAATGCCCCCATCATCATCCTCATCCTCCTCCGCCACCCTGGCTGGATCCCGGTTCAGCCCCAAGACCTTCCCCTTCAGCTCCTCATTCACCAGGTCCACGGACTCGGGCGACTGCGGGGAGGCTGGGTCGATGGTGATAACTGGCAAGTCGGCCTTCGGCTCGTAAGCCAGTGGATCTGGGGACCAAGAGCAAAACCCAAGCTGGCTTCTGCCCCAAGCCCTGCCCAGCAGTGCCCCCTCCTTGGCACGTGCCAGCAATTCCCACAGAACCTTCCTGTGAGGGCGGCCATGCTGCCATGTTTCAGGATCACTTGCGTGGACCTGGATGAGGCCTGATGAGCAGTTTCTTTTTTTTTTTTTTTTAAAGATTTTATTTATTTATTTGTAAGAGAGAGTGAGAGCGAGCACAGGCAGATAGAGTGGAAGGCAGAGTCAGAGGGAGAAGCAGGCTCCCTGCAGAGCAAGGAGCCCGATGTGGGACTTGATCCCAGGACGCTGGGATCATGACCTGAGCCGAAGGCAGCTGCTTAACCTACTGAGCCACCCAGGCGTCCCCGATGAGCAGTTTCTCTTCCCCTCACACTAGGCCCCGGAAGGTAGGACTATGTCCCTCTCTGCACACCAGGGGCTCCCTAGGTAACCCCGCCCAGACCATTAGAGCCCTCTCCTGAGTCACCATGTGTCTCCAGGGCCCAGGCCTGAAGAAGGCCTGTCACTGTCTCGCCCACGTGCTGAACATCCCAGTGGTGCAGACTTCCTGCCTCCTTGCCAGGCATCAAACCCCTTCACAGTTCTCCCCATAAGCCCCATATAGAGCACCTCTGTTCCTGGAAAGGACAGTTGGGGGAACCCCCAGGTCCACCTGATATAGAAGGAGCTCATGTCGTAGGAGGAGGTCAGCAGGAGAAGCCTGTCCTCTCCAGTGGCTCTCTTTGAGGCCCATTCCTGCTGGAGTCTCACCCTCAAGGGACAGTGGCACTGAGTGTGTGCCCTCCAGACCCCTCTCCAGGCTCCCTGTGTCCAGGCTCACCTGAGCCAATGCGGGCCCTCGACATGGTGGGGGAATCCAGCTTGTGGGCCGGCACCGTCAGGTAGTTGTTGATCTGACAGAGAAAGGGCAAGACAGGGGTAAGCACAGGCAGCCCCTCGGGATGGCGCCCGAGGCTGAGTCACCCCCTCCTTTGGCATGTTTGGGGCCCGCGGCCTCTCTGGTGGTTCCTCTTCAGGCTCGTCTGTCTCTGCCAGCACAGAAGCCATGCTGGCTGGCCCTTCAGGGGTTCCTGAAGGCTTGGCCCAGCCTCTGTCAAGCTGTATGATCTCTGGAGCAGCCTTAAACAGCCCTGCTTCTCCCACAGCACCCCGGCCCGTCTCTATTCCTGTCCACACTTGCCCCAGAGGTCCAGACCCATAAAGTCAGCTCAGGAGTTGGCACCTGGACCCCAAGTGGCCGCCAGGTATCTCAGTGCAATAGGCCGGAACTAAACTCGGATTCTTCTCTTCCCTCAAGACCTTGTTGATGCCATTCTCCGCACCCCCTACTGAAACCACCGCTCCCAACATCCCAGACCAGAAGGCTGGAGAGGACTCCTCTTCCCTCTTCCCACAGCCCACCTCACTAATCCAGGCCCCCCCCCCACCCCTTCCCAAGTTAGCCCCTTGCTCAGACCCCTTCACGGCTCTCCATGCCCTTGGCATAAAGCCCAAAGCCTGACACCGTTAACAAGCTTTCTAGAAAGCGGAACCCTCTCAGTTGCTACAGTGGGCCATGTTCTGTGACTGGGAACTGAGGCACACAGCCTGGGCCTTCCTCTGCCCACACTGCCTTCCTCTTGGCCCTGTTCCTGAGCTTCCCCTGCCTGCCCCCCTGCTCGGAGTGCTCCTGGCCCCTTGCACTTCCTGTCCTGCCTGGGTCACTGCATGAGAAGCTCAGCAAGGCATGGACTGGGCTGATGCACCACTGTCCCCACAGAGGCCACTCTGCTGCACAGCACTTGGGAACCACTCAAAAACTGTTCCTGAGCAAACGATCGAGCACACGTATGCCTTGCTTTGTGATCTTTCCCCGGGCCTTAGTTTTTTTTGGGAAGAAATGCGTGGTTCGAGCACACAGATAGACTCAGAGGCCTGCGGGTGCAGTGAGTGGGTGTCTTTGCTGCCCTGAGTGGGGAGGTAGAGGAGGAGGCAGCTTTCTGGAACCTGTCCTGGGGCTCCGTCTTCGAGACAAGCAGAGGAGGCCAAAAAACACGGGCAGTGGCTCTCTCTTCAAAGGGGCTTAGGGGCAGGGATGTTGGAGGAAGAACCCAGACTCCCCGTGAAAGGCAGGAGCCAGCTCCAGGCCCTCACCCACCTTCTGCTCTAGCTGCCGGGCCTTCTGTCTGCGGAGCAGCATCTGGTTCCAGGCCTCCTCGTAGGGATCTGCCACCAGGGTGTGTCTGTTGTAAGACCGCAGCTGTGGGGGGAACAGCTTTCAGGCCCCAGAAGCCGGGCCCGGTGGGGGCCAGGGCTGGAGCAGAGGGCCTGCCCTGCTGTAGGGGTGCCGGGCAGGGAGCAACCCCTCACCCGCTGCCTGGTCTTCTGCAAGTTGTTCCTCAGGATTTTGCGGATCTCTTCCTCCTTGTCCTTGGACAGTGCCGGCAGGATGCGCTCTGCAGGCAGGGACTTGGGGTGGATGTTCCTGGACGACAAGGCACAGGTTAGGTCCCCAAGAAATTCCTGTGACCCTTGAGCCTGCTGGGCTGGGCCAGGAAGTCAGGCTGGCCTGGGTGGGGGCGGGGGAGGTGTCCTCTGTGGCCCTGTGGCTCTCTCACCCACCCTGCCTGGACAACACCTGGCCTGCCACCACCCCTCCCAGAACCCCCTCCCCTGGTGGGTGGCCTTCTAGGTTTCTGGGCAGGGGTTGGGTGTGGGTGCAAAAGCTGCCAGCGTCATCATTGGCACTCACTGCATGGAGACAGTGGAGACAGCAGAAGGGATCTTGCCCATGCCCCCGCTCTCCACCAGCTCGATGGCCTGCTTCATCTCCATCTTGTGGTAGAAGGCAATGAGCTGTGGCTCCTTGGAGCGCTCCCCGGCTATCAGACACTTCTTCACGTACTTCTTGTTAAACCGGTTGAGCCTGGTGGAGGCAGGGAGGAGAGGTGTGGAGCCAGCTCCTCAGGGTGGGGAGACACCCAGGCCGGGGGAGACCCTCCCCTGTCCCTCCCCACCCACCTGCCCACCAGGCCTGCCACCTACTTGTCCTTCCAGTGGTGGTGGCCATAATGGCCACAGATGTCCTCGATGCCTGTCAGAAGGTGGTCCAGGAACTGAAATGGGCCCAAGGCCAAGTCAAGCCTCACTACTGGGCTGCTTCCCTACCAAGACTTCTGAATGGGCCCCCATTTTCCACCCTAGTGCAGCTCTGCTCAGCCCAGCCTTGCAGTTCCAGGAGCAGCCAGGAGGTGGCACCAACATCTCATCCTGAACTCGCAGCACCTCAAACCCCTCCCTGTCACACCCCAGCGGAGCCCCCTTCCCCGAATCCACATGAGCCCAACGCTTGGGATAGGTTCCTACTAGAGGTAGAGATGGCATGACACCCCCTCCTAGGGCTCCTGGTTGCCCACACCACACCTGCCTATGGTTCGATCGGGCGACCTCAAGCAGCTAAAGGACCACCCGGAACTGGGATGAGGGAGGATGGGGCCAAGTGAGGAAACTGACGTGAGGCCTAGTTGCCCCCCAGCTCCCTGAGCCTTCTCCTACAACCAAGGCCAAGGCCCAGTTTCCAGTACCTGTGTGTGGATCTCCTCGTTGATAGAGCGCTTTGTCTCTTGCTTTTTCTTCACAGCCAACAGGTCTACCAGGGGCCGAATGGTCATGCCCTGGGGGGCAGGTGGGCGTTAGGCACTCGCGGTCTGCTACCCTGGCAGGGAGACCACGGGGTGTCCCCCCTCCCTCACCCCTAGAGCCCCTGAAGCCAGGATGCCCTCTGCTCTGAGGTCCCCACTTTCCCAACCTGCATGTCAGCCATGGCTCAAAGGCAGGTCCTATCTAAGATCTGCTTCCTCCCAAGGACACAGCCCCTTCCAGCTAAATGACTCACACACTGGTCATCTAGCCCGGGTGAGGGGTCAGAGGGCCTGGGTTCAAATGTGGGCTCCACCACAAACATGCGTTGCAACCCCAGAGAAGTCGGGGCCGGCTGATAGGGAAAACCACTTCACAGGACTGTAGCTGCCCAGTCCAGAACAGCAGCGGGAGCAGCTAATCTCATCGTGTGTGTGCCCTCTGCCAGAGCCAGGGGTGACTTACTTAAGTATTCGCTCCGGCATGCCCACATGGACCCTGAGAGGTAGGTTCTTCCACTGTTTCTATCTTATAGGTGAGAGATTAAGTAACTTTCTCAGAGCTTACAGAACTAGTAGTAAAGCTGGATTCACACCCAGGCAGGGAGGCCCCTCTCTCAGTGCGGACTTCATTGAAAATGGACTTGGTAAGCCATCAGCGTATACAACTGCCAAGTCAAGGTGATAAAATATTTTTGACAATGGAAACAGTGCAAGAGGGCAAAAGAGGCAGTCCCCTATCCTTAGAAGGGACAGAAGGGGAGTCTGGCCCCAGGAGGATGCCTGGGCAATGCTGTTTCCCATCTAAAGCTTTGCCAAGGGGCACCTGGGTGGCTCAGTGGGTTAAGCCTCTGCTTTCGGCTCAGGTCATGGTCTTGGGGTCCTGGGATTGAGTCCCGCATCGAGCTCTCTGCTCAGCGGGGAGCCTGCTTCCCCCCTATCTCTCTCTGCTTGCCTCTCTGCCTATTTGTGATCTCTCTCTGTCAAATAAATAAATAAAATATTAATAAATAAATAAACAAATAAAGCTTTGCCAAGATTTGCGTCTACGAAAGACGGAAGGGATAGAGAAACGGAGGCCTGGACAGACTTGTTTCTCATTTGCCCAAAGTCACAGGTCAGGTAAGATGGAGCACTGATGCCATCCTGGCTGGGTTTCCTTGGGGATTCTGAAAAGGGTAGGGGACTCTCCCCTAAGCCAGGGTCATTTAAATGCATGGAAATCACTGGCCAGAGGCTGGAAGGACTCCAGGATCATCTAGGCCAACCCTCTCACTTCGCAGGTGGGGAACCAAGACCCAGAAATGGGAGGAAGGTCTTTCCCAGCAGAACCCACACTGACTCCAGACCTACTGCCCAGCTCAGCAACTTATCTCGCTCCACCCCCACATTTTGTGCTATTATTTCCATTTTACAGGCACAGAAACTGAGATCCTAAAATAGCAAATCATTTCCCTAAAGCCCTGTACCGGGCACCATGGGCCTGCTGACTCTGCCTACTTCTCTCAGCACTGTCTGGATTTCTAAGTTAGACAGTGTTCTGACTGGTCGCTCATTATCCTAACTCCCCCTTCACAATTAAGTTAAGTGAGGACCTGAAGGGGGAGCGCCTTGCCCAAGACCGCGTAGCAAGTTCTTTGCAGACTAGAACCCGTGGCCCCCTGTCAGGTTGGGCGCCTCTTCCTTCCACTGGCAGAGTCAGGGTCCCCAGGCGGGGCTGCTCTGCCTTGTCCAGCACCTGCACAAAGACGGTGAAGAAGATGACCGTGATGATGGCAGTGAGGAACAGGTCACACATGGGGAAGTGCTTCTTGTCCAGGAGGTAGCCCAGGGAGAAGGCGATGGCCCCGCGCAGGCCCCCGTACGCAATGATGAACTGGTCCTTGGGGGTCAACTTCACGATTCGGAACTTGTTGATGAACCAGGTCAGGCCCAGCACCCCTAGCAGGAAGGGCAAGGAGAGCGTCAGCCTGTCCCCAGGCCTTCCTGGCTGCTGCACCCACAGCTGCTCTGCCTGGAGGCAGCCCCCGCGAGCACGCCCACCCAGTGCACTCCCTTCCTGGGTCCCTCAGCGAAGAGCTGGATTCTCAAGGGGCTCTCCCAACCTGGGTGTGCTCTAGAGAGCGTCACAGCCGCCTCCAGAGACTGAAAGTCAGCAGGGAGCTGGGGGAAGAGCTGAAACAAGACTGGCCCCAAGTTGGTATCTAGTCATTTTGATGGGTTCATGGGATTTACTTTTCCACAGGCTTCAAATTTTCCATAATAGAAAGCTTTTAAAAAAAAATGCAGAGATCTTGGGGTGCCTGGGTGGCTCAGTGGGTTAAAACCTCTGCCTTCAGCTCAGGTCACGATCCCAGGGTCCTGGGATCGAGCCCCGCATCGGGCTCTCTGCTCAGCAGGGAGCCTGCTGCCCCACCTCTCTCTGCCTGCCTCTCTGCCTACTTGTGATCTCTGTCTGTCAAATAAATATAAAATCTTTAAAAATAAATAAATGCAGAGATCTGGATTCAACCTCAACCTACGGAGCTAGAATCTCTGGAGGATGAGGCCCAGGACTGAACAGATTTCCAGTCTATCAAGCAGATGCGATAGCCAGTCAGGGGCAGGGACTGAGAGAGGAGTAGAGTGAGATCTGGAAGGGGAAGACACAGTCCCTGAGTTGAGGTGTGTCTGGAAAGCACAAGCAGAACCCAAGGACCGGAGGCCTGGTCCCTATACGTGGCCGGGGCCGGCGGCATAGACGGGTCTGCAAGCGCTCAACTCATCAACCCACAACCATCTTCCCAGAGGTCACAGACTCCCCGTGAGCCATCATGAGGCCCACCAAAGCCTCAGCATGGCAGAGAGGGGCAGGGAAGCCCCAGCTGTGCAGCTGTGAGGGGAATCGCCAGCAGCTGACCCAGCTCGGCCCTTCATACGGGGTCTCCCACCCCAGCCCAGTTCCTGCCTCCACAGCACGCGCACACAGGGTACACGCATGCGCACGCAGACGCGCACGCACGCACACACCTCTCCCCTGCTCCAGCCCGGGACCTCACCCAGCACTCGGGCGATGAGGCAGAAGAGCAGGGTGCTGATGACAAAGGTCCAGTTCCAGTGGTGGGACCCAGCCACGGTGGAGACGCCAAGGAAGATGAAAATGAGGGTCTCACTGACGCTGCTCCACATCTTCAGGAAATATTTGATGGTCGTGTGGGACTTGTGGGAGATGTTGGCCTCCACGTAGGGGCGCATCACCACTCCCGAGGCGATGAGCCTGGGGTCAGGGAAGAGCAGAGTTCAGGGCTCAGTGGATCTGCACCTTCCCAGAGCCCTTCCATGGCTGGGGAGGCGGACAGGTGCCCCCGACAGGTCAGAACCCGCTGTGGGCTCTACCTAACTTTTTTATCTCCATCCTCTCACTCAACGCTCCAGACGTGGGCAGATGAAGGATCTGAGAGGCAGAGAGATTGTTGCCTGTCCACTGTCACCCTGCCAGTGAGCTAAGATGCAAACTAAGGTCTGCCCAAATCTAAAGCCTGTGCCTCCCCCACCGCTGCCCTGCCCTGGCCATGCTGCCGTCTAACAGGAGTCAGTTACAAATGTCCATGGCCTTGCTTTATTCCCCCAGAGCACAGTGTCTCTCCCACATGGAGGTCTCCCTAGGCAGCTCTGTCCCAGGCACCTGCTCCCTGCCTGGCGTCCATACCTGGCTCTGCTCCTGCTGACCTGGCCTCCTCAAGGTTACCCCGAATCCGATGGGATCGGGAGGGAGACAGACCATAAGGAACCCTTAATCTCACAAAACGAACTGAGGGTTGCTGAGGGGTGAGGGAGTAGGGAGGGTGGCTGGGTGGCGGACATTGGGGAGGGTATGTGCTATGGTTGAGTGCTGTGAAATGTTTAAATAAGTCTGATGGTTCACAGACCTGTACCCCTAGGGCAATAATATACTACATGTAAATAAAAAGAAGTAAATAAAAAGAAAAGTTGGAATGAAAAAAATTAAAATTTAAAAATTTAAAAATTTTTAAAAAGGTTACCCCATATCCCCCAATCTGGCCTGCCCTTTGTATTTCCAATGTGTTCCCCTACTGGGCAAACCTTTGCATCTCACTGCCTCTCCACAGTCCCTAGATTTCGAGACCTGGCTGAGGCCCCAGGACCTTCAGGAATCCTCATGGCAATGGAGGTGCCAGGCCTCCTTGCTGGGGCTGTGGAAGGGCACAGTGAATGTGAGAGCCTGTGGCTGGCTACAACCAAGGGAACTCCCTTCGAAGCAGAAAGTAGCAGCGCTGAAGCTTTCCAGAACTTTAAACTCAATGGTTCCAGGGGCAGTTGCCTGGTGCGTGAGTCTCATCCCAGGGCTGGAAGCCGGGCCTGGGGAACTCCCTTGTGACCCCTGCAAGCACAGGGAATCGAGGTTGGCATCCCCCCCCCCCCCCCAGGCTGCACCCAGACTCACGCCATGATGCCTGACAGGTGGAAGAGCTCAGCTGACAGGTAGGCCATGTAGCTGTAGAGGAAGACGAACAGCGGCTCGATGACGCGGATGTGGGCCGTGAATCGGGAGGTGAAGGCTGCGATGACCCCGTAGACCACACCCACAAACACCCCGCCCAGGGACACCACGAAGAAGCTCAGGAAGCCGAGGACGATGTCCACAATGCCCACTCGGTCATAGTTGGCAAACTCCTCAAAGAGGTGATACAGGACCTGGGAAGGGGGTGTAGGCTGGTCGGCAGGAGGGCAGGGCCCTGGCTCCGCCCCTCACCCCAGCTCCCTGGGGTCCGCTAGGGCTATCGCATGCCCTCCACTGAACCACGGCCACAGGAGGCGGCCATATGATAGCAGAGAACCATGGTGCCAAGGAGGTGGTCAAAACCAGTGGCCAAGGGCCTGGAAGGCCTTGTGTCAGGGCTACAGCGTGCTGTGCTGGGTAAGAGCACATACTCTGAAGCCAAACGAGCTGGGCCGGAACTGTGGCCCTCTTGCTCCCGGCTGTCTACGCAGGACAAAGCGGGACAAATTACTCCGTCTCCCTGCGCTTCACTTTTCCTCGCCATAAAATGGGGTAACGGTACCAACCTTATAGGGCCACTGTGAGGATGAAACTAGTTCATCAAGGCCAAGTGCACAGAACCAGGCCCATCACGGTATCAGCTACCACTGGCGCTACCCAGTGGCCCCTCTCACCATTTGACTTAGGCACATCATGTCCCTGTCTGGCTTTCAGTCTCTCCTTCAGCACAAAGCAGAGAAAGTTCAGACAACAAACCAGAACAGGACTTCTTAGCTTCTGGAAATTTCTGAAAATACACACAGCCGGGCCATACCCCCACTTGGGTTCCTTCTCGGGAGGTGGGGCCCAGAAATCTCTGCTCAACAAGGTCTCCAGGTGGCTACCACCAACAGCCAAGTTCAGAGGTAGTGGAACCAGCAGAGGCGTTGAGGCTTCCCCACCTCCTGGGCCGGGAACTGTCAGTGTAGTGCTGTCACCAGATGGTCAGATGTTTCAGGGGCATGTCACACATGATAAAGCCCATGGACAGTGGCTGTCCTGCTCGGCACACATCACGTGTGTTGTCTCATGAGGTAGGCAGGGAGCCAAAGTTGCCCGTTGCTTTCCCAAACAGAAGCTCAGGGTAGTGGAGTGACTTGACAAAGGGTCCCAGGCCCCGGCAGGAGCGTCAGGCCCAGAACTTGCTCCCTGGAGCAGTAGGTGGGCCCTCCTGGACAGGGGCAGCTTCTGTGTCAGCTCTCTGGCTACTGGGCCTACTCACACACAGCTTGCCAGGAAGCCAGCTGAGGGCTTTCCAGGCCGGAGAGCTGGGAGAGAGGGGAGGGGACCTGAGACCAGGCGGCTCAGGGGCTGCCTTCAGCTTTAATGTCGGGAAACAGGGCACTCGCCTTCATGCCCAGAGCTCTAGAAAGGGCCTGAGGTGGGCCAAGCAAGAAGGGCAGATGCCAAGCACTGGCCTGTCCCTGATGCTGCCTGGGCCATAGCTGTCTGGCAGACAGGGCAGGGCTCCAGTGGCGGGTAACAGGTGCATTCTCAGCTCTGGGCTACCTACACTTACTCCTGGTCTGAGGAGATTCATGGGTCCCAGGGTCTACCACGTGGACCCATGGGCAGGTGGACGGGGCAAGGTCCTCCTTTCCCACCTGGGTGTACTGTCAAAGGGACCAGGGAGGCAGCGCAGCAGAGTGGTAAGTGTGCAGGCTGTGCTCCCACTGTGTAGGTCACTTGCAATCACTTACCTGCTAATGTGACCCTGGACGAGTTTCCTAACCTAGACCAGTAGCTTAGTTTCCTTGCTTGGAAAAATGGGATAATCACAGTGCCAACCTCATGGAGTTTCTCTGTGGATTAGATGAGGCAATACGTGCTCATTGACAGGAAGTGCTCAGACAGGAAGTGAGCACGAGCAAGGACTACCAGCACAGCCACCACCAGGGGAGGCCTGGTTGGCCAAGCCTGCAATACACCCTTGAAATAACCACATCCCACTACTCCCCAGAAAGGCCAACCTGAACCCCAACACCCAGACCCAACTGGGGAGGGCTTTGTCTGTGGTACCCACTGGCGTGACGCCAGTAGGAACCTTGGGAGGATGTCAGGCTGGGTACTGCAATCCTTGTTACAGATGGAGAAACTGAGGCAAGAGCTGGTTCCAGAAGAACCAGCACTGGGGCCTGCTTGCTTAGATCAGGCTGCTGCTCTCTCAGCCCCATAAGGACCCCACGAAGGCAGCAGGGGAGGAAGAGGAAGAGGAGAGGGGAGGAAGCTGAGGCTGCCTGCAGCAAGCCAACCACTACTATGTCTCTTAGAAGTGTGGCTTCCTGAGGGATGCGGGGTGGGTGAAGAGGGAGTGTGTGAATGAGCGTACCCTGGCATGCACACGTGTCCTTGTGTTTCCTTACGTAAACAGCTGCTCTCTGAGGGGTCTGACTAGGAGCATGGGGGTGTTTTCACAACACGACATGAGTGTGCACATACACGTACGCCTTTCCTGAGGAAATCAGCTGGAGGAAGAGCTTGTGTTAGCACATATAGCGTGGCCAAATGCGGACGGACTGCGCTGGGGGCATCTGTCCTTCCTAGCCCCTGAGTGGAAAGCATGGCCCACTCAGCTACTTTGCAGCTAGCAAAGCTGAGGCCCAGAGCGGTATAGTCACTTGCCTAAGACCACATAA
Source organism: Mustela nigripes (assembly GCF_022355385.1). Taxonomy (NCBI): domain Eukaryota; kingdom Metazoa; phylum Chordata; class Mammalia; order Carnivora; family Mustelidae; genus Mustela; species Mustela nigripes. Next base: position 19,774,249 of record NC_081570.1, read on the forward strand.
TAACAATAACAGCAACAATAATAAATATATTAATATTAATATATTAATATAATAATAATAGTGGCCAACCTCAGGCCAATCCATTTTATTAACCACTTTCTGGAGGGTTTTGTTTGTTTGTTTTTTGTTTTTATAACAAATTTTATTTTTATTTTTTTTTAAGTAGGCTCCATGTTGAACATGGGGCTGGAACTTGTGATTCGTGAGGTCGAGAGTCACATGCTCTACTGACTGAGCCAGCCAGGTGCCCTTCCTAGAGGTTTGGAGGGCAGGGTCCTTTCCACCACGGCTGCCCTTGAACTCTACACAAACTGAACTATAACTCAGGACTCAGCCAACAGGATGGCTGAACTGGCCCCCCAAGACTCAACGGCCTATGAAGGGTAAACTAAAGTCTAAAGGTGATACAGAATTTCACCAAGTTCACAACACTCGGACTCACAGTCCGAGTCAGGGACAGAGAGGGTCTGGCCTGTAAAGGCCAGGAGCTCAGGACCTGACATCTGACAGACCTGGCTTCTAACCTTGGTTCTGCCACCTGTGAGCAAGTCGTCTGACTTCGGGGGCCCTGCTGCCTTCTCTGTAGTGCGAAAGTGGGAAACACCTCCCAAGGGCACCCCGGGGACTGGAAGAGGTAGCGCATGCCGCATGCTGAGCACGATGCCTGGCACACAGCCAGCGGGAAGGGAGATTTACGGTTTCGCTACTGCAATGAGCGGGTGGAGGTGGGATCCAGTCTGGACCTGGATTCAGGTCTGGGCCCCTCACCACAGTGACGGCGTCGTTGAGCAGGGACTCCCCGAAGACAAGGATGTGCAGCAGCTCATTGATGTGGATCTCCTCGAAGACGGCCAGCACGGCCACAGGGTCCACGGCGGAGATGATGCTGCCAAAGAGCAGGTTGTCCAGGAGCCCGATGTTGTTGATCTGCTCGCCGCCCACCAGGCACACGGCGTACATGAGACCGCCCAGGAAGAAGGCGTTCCACAGCGTGCCCACCACGGCGAAGATCAGAATGGTGCCCAGGTTCTCCGTGAACTGCCGCAGCGGCAGGAAGTAGCCGGCGTCCAGGATGATGGGTGGCAGCAGGAAGAGGAAGAAGACGTCGGACTGCAGGAAAGGGGGCGTCTCGCCCACGCCCTTGATCAGGCCCCCCACCAGCAGCCCCACTACGATCAGCAGGCAGCTCTCCGGGACGATGCTCGAGATAGTGGGGATCACGTGGAAACCTGCAGAGGGCGAGAGAATGGGAGGCTGTGGGCTTGCGGCAAACCAGGAGGCGAGGCTGGGGACGGGGCTGGAGAGAAGAGCAGCTGGTGACAGGGGCTTGGCCTCAGAGGGCCGCTTTGGTAGCTCTCTGAGCCTCGACTTCCTCGCCCGTGACACACCAATGGTAATACCAGCTCCCCAGGGTTTGCTGTATACACGAAGTGACAATGTTTTTGAAGGGTTTTTTCAAAGGCTGTATGTACAGATTATCTCTGCCTCGGTCGTAGAGCGGTAGAAAGAAGCAGCTCTCTATGCCTCCAGAAGGCAGAGAGGAGCCACTGATTACCGAGGCTCCAGGTGTCCAAAGGCATCACCTCCACCTCCACTCAGACTCGTGCACTCTCCTGCCGAGCCCAGAAGCCAAACAATGAGCAATCAGTTTTGCATGTGAGATAAAACCTAGCTGCCATCTGTTTCTAGCTTAACCCCTGCCTCCACTTTAGAGATGGAGCAACTAAGGCTCAGAAAGGGGAAAGGACTTGCCCAAGGACATACAGCAAATTAGTAGCAGAACCGGGAGAGGACCCAGGTCTGACCCCCCAGCTCCCATCAAAACGAAGTTCGCTAAGTCGACCCCTGCTCCCCCTCCTCATCAAGGCATGAACATGCCCCCCTCACCCCACCTGAGACCTGTCAACCCCCTCCCCGAGGATGCAGTACTGGCCCACCCTGGGGCCCCCAAATCCAGAGCTGGGGAGTAGCAAAAACTCCATTCTGGGAGGTATTCTCTCAATGCCAGGTTTGGGCCCAAGCTCCCTAATGGGTTTTGGTTTTGTTTGGGGTAGGAAGACCCCAGCACCTATCTGCATTTTGGGCACCAAAAACCCCAGGGTCAGCTTGGTTAAGAAAGTATGATACTTGGGTGCCTGGGTGGCTCAGTTGGTGAAGCCATGTCTTCAGCTCAGGTCATGATCCTGGAGTCCCCGGATTGAGTCCCATATCAGGCTCCCAGCTCCACGGGGAGTCTGCTTCTCCCTCTGACCTTCTCCCCTCTCATGCTTTCTCTCTCTCTCTCTCCCTCAAATAAATAAGTAAAATCTTAAAAAAAAAAAAAAAGTATGATACTTTATTCAAGTGAAAAAGCTCTCGCTTTCTTCCTCCCCTCCCTAGCCCATGCGCTCTGTGCAGGCAGATTCCGTTTATAATCAGATGCCCAGGGCTAGGGACACAGTTGGTACTCAGTAAGTATCTACTGATTTGGAAATGCACAGGGCTAGGCCATTACTCACATAATTCCCGATAACCCATCTGGCCAGGCTTTGGCTCTCATTACCCCTGAGATCCTTGGGAAGGAAAAGAAACTTCGTTCCCCATGCCCAAAGCCCCTCCCACTCTCGAGTACTGATCTGGGTAGTGCCAGCAGAGCTACAAGTCAAGACTCACACTCGAAACACTAGCTAGGCCCAGAACACTGGCACAGTGCCAGGCTCCCAGGAGACACTCAAAACGTGGTGGAAAAAAACACATCTCCATCCCAGGCCAAGAGAGAACCCCAGAGCTACCACGTGCATTCTCCGGGCTTCAAAATGGACCTGACCAACCTCAACTCTTGCTGAAAATTCCCCAGTCTTTGGAGTGTCTACCAGTAAGCCCCAGTGTTCAACAGGCTGGTGCATGGAAGGGGCATTTTCCCCCAAACGAGCCACATCCTCTTTTGCCTGCAGATATCTGCCTGGTCTAGTCTGTCTCTCCAGAACACTATTCCTGTACCTCTATCCCTACTGCATGTGGCTGATGTCACATGCTTCTACCTGCCTCCTGTTCCTGGAAGCATTCCCTGACCACCTCTGTCTGCTCATGGTAGGGCAGGACTCCTCTGGTGCCTCTCCTTCTCGAACCTTCAATCCACAGTCACTGCCCCAATTCCTCTCTCTCCTTGGCATCCAGTGAGGTCAGACAACGCAGGCAGGAGCAGGGGGAGACAGGACAATGGTAGAACACCCAGAGACCTGCACTGTCCTGGAGGGAAGACAGGATGGCCACGGGGTGGTGGAGAGCAGAGCTCCTGCAGCCATCAGGAACCAGCTTCTTGAGGCCAGGAGTCCCACTCCAGGCCCAGCCAGCTGACCTCAACACCCTCCGCTGGAATTGAGCACTAAGAGGAGAAGGCACAGGCTGAAGAGACAGCCCAGGGAAAGCAGATGACAGCCCCACCTCCACCAGCATGCTAAACTTTACAAATGCCTCCCCACCCCTCTCTGCCATCAGTCCAATCCACAAAGCTTGCCTGGCCCCAAAAGAGCCACACCGTGTGCTTGCAGACCCAGAGTCGGGGACCACACGGAGAAACGGGGTAAGAGGACAAGTGACGCAAGCCAAGAGTGGTAACATGAAGAACGCTCATTATTCCCGGAGGTGCACGCGAACCAGGCACTGTGCTGGGAGCCTGACACATAGCAGCTGTTTGGCCCTCGCGACTGCCCTGTGGGGTTCGTATTGTCCCCACTTTGTAGCAGAGAAAGCTGGGGCCTGGCAAGATTCACTGGCTTCCCCAGAGTCGAAGGGAAGCAGTCTACCCTAGCTTAGCATATCTGTAGCAGAGGGAGCGAGTCAATCCTACATTCCAACGTGGACATTTTCTTTTTTTTTTTTTTAAAGATTTTATTTATTTATTTGACAGACAGAGATCACAAGTAGGCAGAGAGGCAGGCAGAGAGAGAGAGGAGGAAGCAGGCTCCCTGCTGTGCAGAGAGCCCGATGTGGGCCTCGATCCCAGTACCCCGAGATCATGACCTGAGCCGAAGGCAGCGGCTTAACCCACTGAGCCACCCAGGTGCCCCAACGTGGACATTTTCTATAAGCCAGGTTGTGCTGTGCACTGGGGACATGGAGGTGACGTGGAATCAGAACATCCATGACCAACTCACAGGAATTGCTTTTCCCAGTCTCAGGACCTTCGGACCATCAGGCCTCCCTCACTAGGTTAAGAGACAGCTGGCATTCCTGTGTGACAGAAGAAAACCTGGAGCTCAGAAGAGGCAGGACAGGCCAAGGCCACCCAGGACGGCAAGGTCCCAGGCCTCCTGACCTGGGTGCAGAGCACCTCCTTCCACAGAAGCTGGCTCCCACAGAACCTGGGGCTAGAGCCATGTTCCCAGAGCTGGTTCCCCAGGGTCTCCCTGTGTTGGCCCTGCCTCTTGGTGGGCAGGCCCTGACGGGTAAAGGCAAGGGAGGGAGGGGCCCAGGCTGAAGAGGCAGGTCTGGGATCCACTCTTGGCTCCTTACCTCCAGTAGGCGGCCCATTACCGAAAAGCAAGCTTCCAGGAGGGAGGGCGCAGTGGTGCAGGGAAGCGGGGCCCCGTGGGCCTGTTCGGGCTTGTCCCTCTTCCAAGGCCCTGACTCCACCAGCTGTTCCCACCCCCCAGCCCTGAAGAGTCTCCTTAAAATCCAGGAAGGTTGCTGACACCAGGTGTGGTGAAAGGGGCACGGTTGGGGTCCCAAGTCCCCTGACAAAAGCCCAGCCTTAAGGCGAGATCCTAAGATGCCAAGAACTAAGGCAAAACTTCCAAGGTCCAAGCTTTGTGGCCACAGTGATGTCATCAAGATGGAATCTGGGGTGAGGCAGAGGCAGTGAGAGTCAAAGCCAGAGCTGGAACAGAGCCTGGAGATCACCCAAGTCCTCTGCGCCTCGGACAGGGAAACTGAGACTCAAAGACAACCAGTGACCTGACAGCGTCACTTGACCCTTCCGCCGGGAGAAGGCAGGAAGCTCAAGGCTCAGCCATCACTCAAAACCACATGGCCTCCTGGGAGGGCATCCAGTCCTGGGACGCAAGAAGGTGTGGAATTCCTCATCTCAGGGCCACCCAGCGACCCACCCCCACAGTCCCCCCCACCGCAAGGCAGAGGCAACTCTGCATGTCCCGGATGGGGGCTGGTGAACGACTGCAGGAACAGAGGGACACACACGCTCACCCAGAGTCTCGCTGTATTACACGCTTACCAACTCCCTCTTACACACTCACCACACACGACTCTCACGTGTGCTCCCACTTACACACTCCCTTGTACACATACTTACCCTCATTATCTCTTACACACACTCCTCATACTCTTACACACACACACACTCCCTCTTACACTCATCCACACTCTAGCTTATAACATTCTTACACACATTCATTCTCACCCTTTCTTACACATACACTCTCTCTCACACACACACGCACAGGCACACTGAACAGACCCTTGAGCTAACATCAAACTGGCAAGGGGCTCCCAGCGCCTCTGGAGCTTCTCGGTGCTCCACCATGAGAATGTTTTACTTCCGTCTCCTGGGATGGTCCCCATCGGCTGAGGCTCAGGCAGACAAAGCTTTTCCACACCACCCTCGGTTGCCGGGGTGACCGGACACCCCTGATCCCACTTTCCGCTGCCTCTCCCCTGGCCTGGGCAGTCAGAGGGGAGTGCCGGGAAGAGGGAGCCTCCTTGGCCCACCTGTGCCGGTCACCAGAGACCCCGGGGTGTGTGAGGGGCTCTGCCGCCCTAGTTCCAGGTCTGAGGACTGCTCTGGGGCTGCAACTCGGCCGGGTCCCAAGGGATTCCTGGTTGCACATGATTCCATTTCTCTAACTCCCTCTTCAACTGCCCCAGCAACCAGTCTCAACTACAGGCCTGAAAGGTAATACCTCGCAACGAGAACCTGGCACTCCACAGTTCACAGCAGCGTGCTCAAATGCTTTTTATCTCATTTGCACCTCACCACACCTCAGGAAGGTCACGACAGCCATCCCCCCATTTCACAGATGAGGAAACTGAGGGACAGAAAGGTTAAGCAACTTGCTCAAAGTCAGGTAGCTGATATTGCCTCAAACCCAGGCAGTCTGACTCCAGAGTTTGTGTTCTTAGCCATTCAACGCATCATCTCTTGCTTTTAATTTTGCATCTATGGGGAGCGTCAGTGCTCAGGCCCAAAGAGGCTCTGAGAGGGCCAGAGATAGCATTCTTTTTCTTTTTTTTTAAAGTTTGTATTTATTTATTTGACAGATCACAAGTAGGTAGAGAGGCAAGCAGAGAGAGAGAGGAGGAAGCAGTCTTTCTGCTGAGCAAGAGAGCCTGATGTGGGACTCAATCCCAGGACCCCAAGATCATGACCTGAGCTGAAGGCAGAGCTTAACCCATTGAGCCACCAGGTGCCCCAGAGATGGCATTTTTTTCCATGAGCTTTCCTCTAGGGAAGTCTCACCACTGTTCCCCTTCCAGTCCAGTGGCTAGTAAAAACCTTGGAAAATCCTTCCTATCTTTCAGGTCTGCCCCCTCCAGGAAGCCCTCCCAAGTTAACTCAGCCAGAAGTACTCAGTCTTATCGGCTAGATTTCTAAAGCAGCAGGTGGAAACAATCAGACTGCTCAGCCCGTCTGCTGGATCTATATTCAGCTCTGGTCTCCGCTGGGGCTGGAGGCTCCTCTGGGGTAGGAGGAGCTCTTATTCTTCTTTAGTCTGATTCTTTCCACCATCAACATGAGCTATGAGAACCAAGGATAAAGGACACACTCACAACACACTTAGCTAGCATCCCAGCAGATTGACGAACAGACCAGCAGAGACAAAGACATAAGAGCCAAGCCTCCCAGGGTTCCAGTCAGGGTTCTGGGCTGGGCAGCCTTGGGCATTTAAGTTTTGTCTTCTACTCTCAGCTTCCCCATCTGTGTAGAAGCCCATTTCAGAGGGTGTCTGGAGCACGAGAGGAAGTAATCGGGGCAAAGCATGCCAAACAATGCTGGCGCTCAATGTCACCAAAAAGTGGTGACCACTATTAGTATAATTTTTCTCCAAAACTGAAGTTTAACATGAATCACTCTACATTATGAAGACCTGTTGGTGTAAACCTGTCCATCAGTGGACATTAAGCTCCCTAAGGGTGGAAATTTTCCAGAGTCTTCTGGGTCTCCAGCTTCCAGCACAGAGTAGGCATTATTAACTCTCTGTGAACTAAGGTAAAGCTGCCTTTTAGATGTCAAGTATAGGAAAGAGGAAGGAGGCGGGGATGACTAAATTTCAAGAGCAGGTGATGCTCCCAGGGCTGGGACCATTTGGACTGGGCTTTGAGGGATCAGTAGAAGTTTGCCAGAGAGAAAGAAAGAGAGAAGCAGAAGAAGAGCCATTCTAGGGTCTGTATCCTCTGAACTGCCCAGGACAAGAATCCTGCACATAGAGAAAGATGTTAAGGGTAATGAATAAGTGAAAAACAAGGAAAAAGACAGAGAAAGAGGAAGGGAGGCTGTCTTCACCAATCCTTTGCCAATATCCAAATATGAGTGCTGTTGTGAAGAGCACGGGAGATGTTACATGACAGATGTCGCATGTGTCTTTGAATCTCGGTCCTTACTCTGTAACTGGGGTGACGCTGCCACCCCCAGGGGAGCTGTGTAAATGTCATGGAGATAACTTAGAGCTCCTGGCCTCTGGGAGTCACCCAGTGAATGACAATCTTTAAACATGTAAACTGATAGTGGCCACTCAGTGATACTGTATTTGATCATGACGCACTTGAACATACACTGTCTAGCACGGAGAAGAAAGCACATACTAGACACTCCCGAGGGTCTGATACGAGGTCCTGCGCTGGGGTGTCTATGAGCTCCTCTCATTTCCTCTCTTGTATCCAGATCCTCATTTGATAGATGAAGGGGCTGAGGCAGAGAGAGGTGAAGTGACTTGCCCAAGACTACCTAGTCGGCAAGTGGCAGAGGCAAAATTAGAACCCAGGTCTCCGGATTGCCGGCCTTCTGCGCCATGCTGTGTTGATGGAAGCAAAGCCTGTCGGGATCAAGGGGGAGAGCATTCCAGTTTGCAATATGCCTCCGCCGAGGATGCAGCCATAAATAAGTCTGTTCCAAGTACCTGGGCGGGAATCGTCCCCCAGGCCGGGGGCATCGGGCTCTCTGTGCCTCCCCCTCTCATCTTCCACATGGCACCTCTATTTCTTGCTTGTTTCGCTCCATAACACAGGGAGACAGGGCTCCACCCCCCGGGAACATCAAGTGTGGGTAGAAAATGAGCTAAAAAAGCTCTCTGAGAACACAAACAGCATGTATTAGGCTGCCTGAGGCGCAGAGAAAAGAAGACGGGGCCAGGAGGCCGACACCTGGATTCGAGGCCCAGCTCTGCCCTCTAGTAACCACCATGCTCTGGGCAATTCATCGCCCCACAGACCAGCCTCGGATGCCTCGTGTGTAGACAAGTGAGAATCAAGGGCTTGGACACAAAAGCAACACATACTTCGTGAAGCAAAAGCCTAACATCAGAGATGAAGAAGAGGGAAGAACAGAGATGCCACCTGGGCTGGAGGGGACCTGGTAGCCGAGGAGACTTGAAAGCAATCAGCAGAGTGACACAGCGACAGCTGCGCCCTCTCAGAGACCTCACAAGAGAGGTGCACCAGAGTGGGTGCTGCAATCAGGTTTCCAGGGTTGGGGAGCTGGCGGAGTTCAGGGTTAACCCTCAGCACTTAACCTACCATCCCCAATCCCTGAACTCCTCAAACCCCAACTCTGTGCACAGAGAGGAAAACTATTTTTCACCTTGAACTTCCACCAACCTTTCAAAACCTAATTGCCCCAACGGTGGCGGTGTCACCTCCTCTGAGAAGTCTTTCCCAAGCTCCCCAAGCTGAGTCAGGTGCTGCTCCTAACCATGGACCCAGGAGCTCTGTATCTGGGTCTTCTAGTCCGCTTGGCATCCCAGCACACGGTCTTGGGGCCCACGGGTGATGCTCAGGAAAAGCAGGTTCGGGGAATGATGGAAGCTTCTTTAATAATGTGGGGTTGAAGCTGGGCCATATGAGCAGGAGACTGGAGGGGGAACAGTGTGAACAAATGGGCGGACAGGGGATCTCCGTAGTCTTCTGAGGACCCTTAAGCCTCCAGTCAGTGTGGGAGTGAGACCCTATGGGGAGGGAGACCCTGGCTCACAGCTGGAGCTGGCAGGCCACGCAAGGAACTGAGTTGGGGCCCCAGCTGGTGCTGCAGGCCTCCGAGGGTCCCCTGACCTTGAGATCTGACCCCCAGAGCTCCTGACCCGGCCTTGAGCCAGGCTCTACTCCCACCCTGCCTTCCACTCTCACTAGTCTTTTCCCTGGGTCTCAAGGACGCATCTCAGCAGCCCCGACCCCATCTCTCACTCCACTGGGGCGACTCTTCTTGGTATCCAGCCCAGCCCCCTGATCACCTAAACGCCCCACAAACATTGGCTGAAAGAACTTCAGTCCAGCAGACTCTCCCCACCCCCCACAGGAAAGGCTCCAGGTTGTGAGTCCCTGTGTTGGGAGGTGGAGGATGAGTCACGGGGGGGGGGGGGGGGGGGGGTAGGGACAGGGACCAGGGACTAGCAGTAAACAGCCCGTGTGTGTTGACAAGATACAGAGCTCCAGGAGGCCACAATAGGGCTTGGCAAGCCATAGGTTTCCAGGCAGCCAGTAAGGATGGCCAGGGGGGTGGGGAGGACCTCAGGTTCCGATTGGCTGGTTTGGGTCCGTGGCAGGTTCTTGCTATACATACTGGTTTCTTTTGATTGTTTTCAAAATGGAAACACAGTGCTTTGATGACTGTAAACAGAATGCATGGTCCTTTAAAACTTTTCCCAACAGATCTAAGTACAGAAGGAGGAGGAGGGGGGCTCTCCTCATGATTCTTCTCCTCTCCCGTTACCCACTACATAAGACACCCTTCAGCCCTCAAATCCACACTGTGACCAGTCTGGTATAGAAAATTCCAAACTTTTCTGTATCTATAGTTTTAAAATTTGGGATAAGGGGCGTATTCTACATCCTGGGCTATGCTTCCTGGGGCAGAGGCTGCCCCAAACCCTTTACTGAAGTGTCTCATTTAATTTTCTCAACAACTCAAATGTAGCAGGTATCATTATTAACCCCCATTTTAAGATAAGGATAGAGAGCATCGGAGGGATGACCAGCTACGTGCCCCAGGGTCCAGGGCAGCATTTTAGAAGCAAGATTACCTCCCCTCCCACGGCCTCCCCAGCGCCCCGTGGAGCGCCCTCACCCTATCCCTGCCTTGCCCAGGGCCGCAGTATACAGAACAGTCCCTCCAGGACGGCATCAGGATGAAGGGTGGTTTCTCTTACTGAGATCCTCCACAAAGAGCCCCAGGCAGGCCCTGCCCCTGCAGCTGGCTTGAGGTAGAAAAGAACCTGGACTTCGTCTGGATTCAAGCCACCCCTCTTCCTCTCCAGGTGCCCCATGCGTGGCTCCCCAGGTGCAAGGCTTTCCCCTCTCCCTTCCATCCCTGTCTGGAGCCCTCCTCCTGCCAGAGTGTTATCGGGACCTGCAGGCCACAGCAGGAGCTCCTAGCACAGCTGCCCACACCAGGGGTTAGGGAAGAAACAAGATGCTCTAAAAGATGTTCCATTTCCAGAAACTTTAGACCTTGGGAAAGCTGGATTTCTCTTTTCTTTTTCTTTAGTGGGGGTGGGGTAGAGTTTGCAAAATGCAAATTTGGGAGAAAACTGAAATCCGGTATACCAAATAACTGTAGTCCTTAGTGTCCCTTCCAGGGGAAAGTCACTTAGCTTTGAAGCTTAACAATGAATTAGATCCATTATATATAACTTGAACTTGCTCACAATACCATCAAAGCAACACAAAGAGAAATTCTACCATTTCCAGGACAACAGCCCTGTGGAAAGTGAGGCCCAGCGTCCCATTTTCAGCTGCTCCAGGGGAGGGAGGGGGCACGCTTCGAAGGGAGAACAAGGTAAAACTTCAGAGGCGCTGGCTGGGTAGGAGAGAGAGGATAGCGCCTAGGGAAGCATCCGGGGAGCCCCTTCTGCCCCTCCCAGCTCCGTCAGCGCTTCGCAACATCTGGGGACAGCAACAGAGAAGAGGTGTCAGCTACACCTCAACTTGGGCTTTTTGGTGACCTCTCAGAAGGGCCGGAAAGACGTCGATGATTGGAGTAAGGCCTGAGAAGATGCGGAGGCTGCCCAGAGGGGTGGGCATGGGTGACCCGGAGGCTGGTGTATCTGAGTACGCATGGGGTGAACTCGAAGTGGCAAGGACACAGGAGCTGAAAACTCTCATTTTCCCACCACCAGACCGCTCCTCTTACAGTGGTCCCCGCTGCCCCAGTATCATTCAGTTGCTCAGATGCCAAGCCCTGTAATCATCCTTTCTCTTATACCTCCCCATCCCCAAACTGAATGGCAAACTTCCCTCTGACTCCAGGACGGCCTCCTTGCTTTTCCTTGAACAGAACAATTCCACCCCAGGGCCTTTGCATTTACTCTTCCTTCTACCTGATACACTCTGTACCACAGAGCTGAGCGACAGATTTCCTCCATCTTTCAGGTCCCTGCTCAAATGCCACCTCCTCAGGGAGGTCTTCCCCTGGCTTCTATCCACTCACCCTGCTTTATCTTTCTCTGCAGCGCTCACCACTAACAGAGGTATGTGCTTGTGGATGGGTCCCCTGTCCTCTACCTGAGGGCGGACTGTCGCGACTGCCACGGTACCCCCAGCACCCAGAGCTGTGCCCGCACAGCAGGCTCACTACCACTACTTGCTCATCTGATCGTCTTTTGTCTTGATGACCTAGCAAGGCTGCTGTGAGGACCACATGGGACCACAGACAGGAGAGCACTGAGCAAACCAGAGGCTTTGTTTGGTGGGTTACTGGAGAAGCAAAGCACTCCAGTCACTCCAGCAGCTTTCCCTCAATGGCCCCCAGAGCAAAAACTTGTCACACTTGCGTGTGGAATCCTGAAGCCCTGCACGGAGAGTCTGCTCACACTGTGTGGCTGGCGGGCTGTCTCCCCCTCCAGACGGCTCTCAAGGGCAGGGACCCTGTCCTAGTCCTCTTTGACGCTCCGGCACTTGGTACAGAGCCTGGGATGTGGCAAAGACCAAGACTTCTTTGTTGAGCCTGCATGACTATCCAAGGGCAGAATTCCAGTCTGATTGAACCTCGTCTCCAGCATATGGCAGTAGGCTCGGTGCACTAGATGATCTGCCATGAGCCTGCAGGCAGACCTGGGTTAGGAGGGCACTGGGAGGGCTTCTGGGCAAGGCAGCAGCATGTGAAAAGGCAGGAGGTGTGGGGAATAAGCATGGCGTAGGTAGCGGGTTTCTCCTGGGCACAGCTGACTGTGAAGGCTGGAAAGGAAGTGATGACCTAGGTGGGCACAAAGCAGCCATTTCTCTGGGCAGTACATAACAGATGAAGAAACAGAAGTTCAGAAAGGTCCAGACACTCTCTCAAGTTCACATGGGTAGCAGCAGAGCCAGGTCACAAACCTGGGACTGCAGACTCCCAATCCAGTGCTCAGGCAGTCACCAAAAGGCTGTGGTCTGGGAAAATGTGGAAATCCTATCTGCAAGGACCCCGGCAAAAAAATAATGGGAGATGGGGCTGGCCATCTTAGCACCCTGGAGTGGGCAGAATGGTCCAGCCACAGAGTTGTTAAGTCTAGGCTCCGGGGACAGCCCGCCTTGCCTCCCGCAGCTTCCAGTAGGATGGGCAAGCCAGCCCCTGGTCCACCGCCACATGCCTCAGGAGACCAGGAAGCTACATCTGGGGAGAGGAAGAGGCCGAGCCAAGCCCAGACTGTGGATCTGTAGACCTGGGTTCTAATCGAGACCCTGCTACCACCTTACTAGGTGCTTTGAACCAGCCCATGCCTTTCCGTGGCCTTCCCCATTCTCAGCGGCATGTTGAGAGCTTTTCCAGCTCTGACATCCAACCAATGAGCTCTGTTGTTGTACAAAGTACTCCACACTCACCAACCCCGTTTACGCCAACAAGCACAGTATCGGGGCCCAGGACAGTCTTCATGAGGAGTAAGATAGCCCGAAGCACGGGCTGGTGTCAAGAGCTCTGGTCTGCCAACCCAGGAGCTGGCTGCTGTCCCAGCTCTGAACCTGAACTTCGCTGGGATCTCTGGCAAATCACAGGACTGCCCTGAGCCCCACTTCCTTTCCCTCCAGCATGGCGATAAGCAAAGTTCATGGTGCTAGGTGGCCGTGGCAAAGAGTAAGGCTGGTCTTAGATGGAGGGGTAGGACGGCGAGGAGCCCCCCTGTTCCCGGGGAGCAGAGCGTGTCTGCTCTCCAGGGCTGGCCTACTTTGCAGCTCAGCATGGCTGCCCCTGACCGGGGTTCTGCAGGAGCGCAGTGGAAAGATCACACCATCAGAGGGGCTGGGCCCTCCACTGGAGCCAGGTTGTATTGAGAGGAGGACCCAGCCGGAGCTCTGGAGGTCTGAGGCAGAGCAATGGGGCCTGAGCCAGGGGAGGCCGTCCCACGTGCAGGCTGGAAGATCCACAGTGACACAGCTGGGAAAGGTGACCTCTGGAAAAGCAAGCAGGGCTCCAGTTGCCTTGGAGATCTGTCCAAGGTTTCAACCCAAACTCAGCCATTAGGGAGCCCTGTGGTTAAGAGAAAGCACAGTCCTGAGAACCGGTGGTGGTCTCCTGGCTCTGCGACCTAGGAGCGGAGTTCCTCCTTGGCAGGAGCTCTGAGTCTCAGGTGACTCTCAGTTTCTTCATCTGAAAAGCGGGCTCATAATCATTTCTATCTCAAGGGTCGTTCCGAGGATCCAATGAGATTATGTGTCTGGAGCAAAGAACCACTAGAGCAAATGCTCAGCAAAGGGCACGGTCTCACCTCTGTACCCTGCGTCCCCAGGCCCACAGAGGGCCTGCTGGCACCAGGGCACAGATGCCCGGGAAGCAGCCACAGTCAGGAGATGGGGCCACCCTCCAAGGCAGCCTCTCTGAAACAGGGCTTGCTATCCTGTCCCTGTTATCATTCATTGCAGGCCGAGCCTGGCTGGCAGAAGCTGACAAAGGTGCTCAAGGAGGCTGAGGGGAAGGGTCAAGGAGGAGAGGGGAGGCAGGAGGAGAGGTGGAGGGGGAAGCTGGGGTGAGGCTGAGCAGAGGCCAGGGGGAGGCTGGGTCCAGGCAGAGGGGAGACAGAAAGGGAGCATGGAGGGAGGCTGAGAGGAGGCAGAGGTCTTCTGGATCCCCATGGAATCTGTTTCTTGTCCCCTTTGAAATCTGTGAAAACTGCCTTCTAGGGTACCTGAGGACAGGTCACAGGAGCTGTGGATGGAGCCGGGCTGGGCAGAGGCAGGGTCCCTGAAACTTCGGTGCCAGATTCCAGGGCAGGATGGCGGGGTGGGAGGCCAGAGCTTCCCCTAAGCAGGTGCCCAAGGCAGCCATCTTCTGGGGATGCCCTGAAAGTCTCCTACACACTTTGACAACAGCCCGGCTGGCTGAGCATCATGAGGAAGGAGACAGAAAGGGCACGCTTGGAGGGGCTACCCCTGCCCACTGGGACAGTCTGTCACCTCAGGCCTCTACGAGCCAGGAGACGTACTGAGTGGACGGGGGGAGCTGAGCATGCTCAGAGGAGGGTGCCCTTCAGAGGACACTGCAGAGAAAAGAGGAGGACACGGCTGGCTGCAGGCCTTGGTCCTGGTGCCAGGAGGGCCCAGGGCTATGGGAACAGCAAAGGGAGGTCAGGCCTCTTCTAGGGTTCAGAAAGAACCTCAGTAAGAAGCCATAGGAGGTCCGAGGAGACAGGGCCTCCTGAGGCCATTCCAGTCAAACCCCTCCATTCCACAGATGCAAGAATAAAGCCCAGAGAGGACAGGGCCTCAGCCAAGGTCACACAGCAAGGTGAGGCCTCGTACTCCAAAGCCAGTCCTCACGTGGACACTGCATCCCTCATTACTCCCACCTTTTTTTCTTACAAGTACCTTTTACGGAGCACTTTGCTGGATGAGCTGTACACCTTCAGTGCATGAGACCCCTAAAGGTCCTCCGACCTCGGTATCTTTCTCCAGCTGGGGAAACTGAGGCAGGAAGCAGTGAAGAGACTTAACCAAGGCCGTGCAGTTGGGTCTTTCTGACTCCAGAGCCACAGCCCAGCATGCTTCCTCTCACCCTGAGTACACTTCCTCCGGCCCTGAGCCCTGGCTTTCTATCCTGCTGGGCTGGAAACAGGAGGCCCGGCTCACTTCAGGATGTCACTTGCTTGCCGTGTGACCTTGCAAGTGAGACACCCACCCACTCTAAACTCTTGTGTCCCTCTAAGATCCCCAGCAGGACCAACAGGGCCTGGTTCTGTGTGTGATCTGCCAGGGAGACCTGTCTGGTACCCCTGGGAGAGGGAGGCCCGCCCACAAAGCCCCTGCATACCACCTGCAGGCACTGCCTTGGGGGACACAGCGTGGCCACAAGCTGTGTGCCAATAGGAGAAGGGAGAACTGTCACCAAGCCCTCTGTTTACTCGTTTGGCCTCAGCAACACCATAAGGTAGGCACTATTTCCGTTTTCCAGAGGAGAAACTGAGGCTTACGGCTTAAAGAACTTGCCCACGTGGCATCCAGACAGGAAGCAACAAAGCGGATACTTGATCCCAGGATGGCCTGACCCCAGAAGCTGAGCTCTGCCCTCATGCCAGGCTGCTCAATAGGAAATGACCTGTCACTGCTTCCTGCCATTGCTCTCTTCCGTAGGCCACAGGTTCTAGAGTCTAGCCCACGTGGGGCTGTGCAGTGAGGGCCCAGCTGGAGGCTGGGAGCCCATCTGTGATGAGCCGAGCACATGGGGCGAGGCCCCAGACAAGAAGAGAGGCTGCCAGCCTGCCTACCTGCCTGCTGCTAGTGTGCCCCATAGAAGTCACAGTCCAGCGCCTGGGAAGAAGCGAAGAAAGCCACCAGCAGCACCTGCTTCCAGCTGAGCAGGCCCCATTGGACAATTGTGCACCCGGTGCAGAGGTGGGGACGCCTGTGGCGGAAGGAACCAGGAAGCAACAAGAAGGCCCTGAACTCAGGCTGGAGGCCTGGTTCCAATCAGCTCAGCCATGAGATGAGCTCAGTGTCTCCCTGAGATGGGGACATGTGTGATCACGGCATTCACTGAGGACTCCTTAAACCTGAAGCCATCCGGTGAGGGGGGCACTAGCACACTCACATCACCAATGAGGAACCAGCAACTCAGAGGGGCTAGGCTACCTGCCCAAGGCCGTGTCGCTGGCAGGGGGCAGGGCGAAGCAGGGTTCAAGACCAGGAGGCAGTCTCCAGAGCTGCCGGGGGCTTGTCCTCGGGGCACTTCTTAACCAAGCTCCGCAGCGGAGCCACAGAGAACAGAAGCTGGATGACTATGTAGTCAACTATCCAAGCGAAGGCCCTGACTGGACTGTTTCAGAATGTTCAAAGGAACAGACTGGCAGGTTGGGGGGGGGGTCACTCCGATCCTAACTGTGGATGTTACCCACGGAATGGAAAGAACATTGGCCCTGGGTGCCAATCCCCACAGGTCCGCACTCAGGGTCTGGGGTGTGCTCAGTCATGTGGTGACAGGGCCAGGGAACCTCATGGTTCCTTCACTCTGGGTTCCTAGGATTCAAGGTCAGTCAGTTCCACCACTTTCTTGTGTGTGTGACCCTGGATGAGTTAGTTAACCTCTCCAGTCCTTGGGGTCCTCATTTATAAAATGAGGACAACTCCACTCGCGGCACAGGGTCACCCACCCAAGATGCTGAAGGCACAGAGCCCAAAGCAGGGCCACTCAAGGTGAGAGCTCCAGCATGAGGGGGCAGGACCTCCTAGTCTTCGTGTGGGACTCCTGTGAAGTCACCATTCTCTGCCACTAGAACACGCGT
Organism: Mustela nigripes; assembly: GCF_022355385.1. Classification (NCBI taxonomy): domain Eukaryota; kingdom Metazoa; phylum Chordata; class Mammalia; order Carnivora; family Mustelidae; genus Mustela; species Mustela nigripes. The sequence continues at coordinate 19,791,141 of NC_081570.1, forward strand.
CACTGCACAGCCTCGCCCTGAAAGGGGACCCGAGGTCTCCCACCCCACCCTGGACCAACAGGGCACTCCCGGCGGCCCTGCCCAGCAACCTGATATCACACCACGGGTGCTTTTAGTAATGAGCAACAGCTCCCAAGGAGGGGGGAGCCCAGGCACAAGGAGCTGCTTCTGCCTCCGTGCGCCTGGTACTGAGTGCGCTGGCCAAATACAGGGGAGATTGGAGCCCGCCTGGGCCGGTTCTGTGCAAATCTTATTGTGCCTATTCTACCTGGGGAGGCACAGGGTGAATGAGGCACAGGCCCCAGCCCAAGCTGGTCAGGGTTTTGCTTCCGGATTCCTGACCTCAGTCTAGGCCATCAGCTCACAGGCCTGGGGGAAGCCCTCTCTATCCTTATAAAAGCTGGGGGGTGGGGGGTAAAGGCTCAGGAGATCCGAACACCAAGCTGTAAAAAGCCTCAGAGACTACGGCACTCCGGGCTGTTACCTGCAGGACGGGGGCAGGGAGCAGGGGTGCTGGTTTGGCTCTTTATGGGGAGGAAGTGAAATCTGTGGGGCCAAGGAATGGACAGTAGTCTGGGTTTAGGGGCACAGTTAGGATGGAGAAGCTGGGGCGCCTGGGTGGCTCAGTGGGTTAAGCCGCTGCCTTTGGCTCAGGTCATGATCTCAGAGTCCTGGGATCGAGTCCCACATCGGGCTCTCTGCTCAGCAGGGTGCCTGCTTCCTCCTCTCTCTCTGCCTGCCTCTCTGCCTACTTGTGATCTCTCTCTGTCAAATAAATAAATAAAATCTTAAAAAAATAATAATAATAATAATAATAAAAAAGGATGGAGAAGGTGCTGTAGCCCAGATGGGGACAGCATCTCCTTCCCCACCCAAGTCCCCGTGCCTCTGCCCTACCTTCCTGCTTCCCCGCCCTCTAGGACCAGAGGATGGTGGGCACATCCTCCACTGGGAGGCTGGTGCTGCTTGGAAGCTGTGAGGCCGATGTCTGCTGGCTCTGCAGCCTTCCCTGGGCTGTGGTTCCCTCCCAGGTAAGAGGGCAGGCTGGGCTCGCCTCTCAGAGACCCCTAGCTCTGACAGCCCGTGATTTTACATACTAAGCAGCACACATGCGTCACTTTCCACCTTGTACTTCCCACTTTGTACTTTGCTATATGTTATCTTCTACCCTAACATTGATCTTTCCTGTACGTTATCACATTTAGATTTGGACTTCACAGCATCCGTACTGGGCAGGTGTTGGTTCTCCTGCATTAAAGATGAGAAAACCAAAGCTCAGCGCACTGAAGCCCAAGAACACACCCAAACAGGCACAAGTGAGCCAGGAACTTGCACCCAGGGTTCCACACGCAGGAAAGCCTGAAAGCAGCCCTGCCAGGCCAGAGTGGAAGGCCCCCGATGGACTGTTTCAGGAGCTCATCCCAGCCTATTCCTCTTGAAGCTGCTCCTTCAGTGCAGATAAGGGGACTCTTAAAAAGTCAGACTTAATAAAAGAAAGTAAGTTGCAAAAGAGTAGGAATAGCATCATTGCTACTATGAAACTATTCTTATTAAAAAGAACTTCAGGGGCGCCTGGGTGGCTCAGTTGGTCAAGCGTCCAATTCTTGGTTTTGGCTCAGGTCGTGATTTACAGTGGTGTACTCAAGCCCCACATCAGGCTCCACACTCAGCTCTGAGTCTGCTTAAGTTTCTCTTTCCCTCTGCACCCTGCCCCCCGCCATGAACACACACTCTCTCTAAAAATAAATGAATAAATCTTTAAAAAAAAAAAAAAAGAAGAAGAAGAAGAAGAAGGGGCACCTGGGTGGCTCAGTGGGTTAAGCCTCTGCCTTCGGCTCAGGTCATGATCCCAGGGTCCTGGGATTAAGCCCCACATTGGGCTCTCTGCTCAGCTGGGAGCCTGCTTACCCCTCTCTCTCTCTCTGCCTGCTGCTCTACCTACCTGTGATCTCTCCCTCTCTCTCTGTGTGTGTCAAATAAATAAATAAAATCTTAAAAAAAAAAAAGAAAAGAAGAAGAAGAACTTCACACAACAGCAAAGTCCAGGCAAACACACTGAACTGTGAGGTGATCGGCTCTAACAAGCTGGTGAGTATGAGGGATAGGGCTTGTATGTTTTCTTTACACACTTACGGAGTGTTGGAATTTTTGTTTCCTTTTTATGAACAACAACAAAAAATCTGGAAGAAAAAATTTTTGAGCACCTGCTCTAAGTCTAAACTCAGTATTAAACACTTTACTGTAACAGATTATTTCATTCAATTTTCACAAAACCCTGTGGAGTCTAAGAATGACCAGAGCAGCTTCATTCATTAACTATCAACAATGGGAACGAACCCGGATGCCGACCAGCAGGGGAGGGAGCCGCTGTGGCTTCTTCATACCAGGCAATGCTGCACAGCAACAAAAGGGACAGGTTCTTGGGCATCTGACGACAGAAAGGAGCCTCCTCGATAAGCCAAGCCAAAGACGCCAGACACAACAGAGTACCCGTGGTCTGACTCCAGTTGTGCCAAGGTTAAAAACAGATTCAACCAACTGATGCCAACAGATCTCAGAATCCTGGTTACCTCAGAGGCATGCGGGGGTACAGACCGGGAAGGGCAAGAGGGGATCCTGGGTGGGGGTACATAGATATCCTCTATCATGACCGATTTGTTAGCATGATTGCAAACATTTGTACATAATCACTGAGTTGTTCACTTTAAGATAAGCATGGTCTATTGTATGTACTTATGCATGTTATCCCTCAGTTAGAGAGGGGGAAAGGGTTCAAGAAAACATGCAAGGGAGGATCACGTCCAGACCAATGATGTTCATGTCTCAGCCTACGTCCGAGAGCTCGCAAGGAAGGTGGTGCAGCTGGGGTTCAAAGCCAGGTCTGCTGGACCATGACAACCTTAAGCCCCCAGGCTCTCCTGACCCTATACGGACTGTACCAAAGGATGCCCTCTATCCCATCCAGGCCCTGCCTCTGCTTTTCCTCCTGCCGATCACGGTGGCTGTGGTTCTGTCACCTGCTCACGTGGACAGCAGCCTTGCTCCGTGGAAGCCTCAGCATACCGAGAGCTGCTGTTTCACCAGCAAGGCCCACCACTAAAGCTTTGGGCCCGCCTGGAGTGGGGACAGGAGGTGTGCTCTATGCCAAGAGGGGGTACCCTGGTGTGTGCCCACGTGCCATCATCAGCCCCAGCCTGCGGTGATGGAGTTTCTGATGTGGAAGGACCGCTGAGCAGCAGAGCTGGGCCTGCCAGTCAGTCTCTCCCCCCTCTTCCTCACCAGAGGAGCAGAGGAACTTTGAGGAACTTGGCTTCTCTGGAGCCACCCACTCTGCTTTAAATTCCTCGTCTGCCCAGGCTCCCTCCCTCCTCCCAAGGCAGCCATCTCCTGCTGCTAGGCTCGGTTCCCCCTCCTGCTACATCCTTTTCATTCCCCCACCCCCAACTCCTACACAATCCCTGTCCCAAACCATTTCCTGCAGTTTCCCATCTGATCAGTTTCTTAGGAAGGATAATTATCTATGGAGGGAGGAGGCGGAGAATTCCCAGAGCCAAGAACACTGAGAGAAACTTCATCTAGTGCATTTTCCACCTGCTAGGAGAGCCTGCACCCTCAACACAGGCCAGCCGTGATCAGGCTCCACCACAAAACCTCTCTGGCTCCTGTCACTACAAGACAGAGTCCACACTCCTCCATGTTGAGTCACAGGCCTTCCTGATCTTTCCCAATTTAGGTTCAGGGCTCGTCACCACTACAGTTTAAGTGGCAGTGCCAGAACCAAGACCCGTCTGCCACCAGGGCCCACGCCACACTGTGCCGCCTTCCTGAGCCACTTCAGCCTGCACCGTGGCTGTTCACACGTCTATCTCCGGCACACGACTGTCTGCACCATGGGGCTGGGGGGGTGGGGGAGTTCCTGCCAGCACAGCTGTGCTGGCACACAGCAGGTGCTCAGAGACCAGCTGAAGGGAAGCCGGGGTGCCCATGGGCAGCCCTCACCTGCAGAGGGAATGACGAGGGCTGGTCCCGAGGGAATGGTGGGGAAAAGGAGACCCACTGATACCATTACACAAGGGATTAGGGGTTCAGGAGACCTGAACCAACCCCAGCTCTGTCGCCATGTGGCCTGTGGGCAAGTCATTTCCTCTCTGGTCTTTTGCTTCCTCCTCTGTGCAATGAGGGGGTTGGGCCAGCTCTATCACCACCCAGCAAGCCCTGGCCAGCCTTACTGCCAGGTGCTCTCCATGGCACTGTCGGTGACCCTCCCCAGGTCAGCACGCCAGGCCCCATTGCTGTAAGAGCCAAGCCTCTTGATCCCCAAAACCCTTCTCTTTCTCCATCTTAACCACCTGGATTCCTTCCTTGGTCCCTAGCATCCTTCCCAATAATAAAGTCTGATTCTCTGATTCGAGGCCTGGCAGCCCCCCAGAGGTCACGTGGGAGCCCAAGATTCAGCAGGGAACAGGCATGTCAGAGCCCTGGTACTTGGCCACAGCAAGGCGTGCACTAGACAGGTCTGGTGACCGCCTGCCGCAGGCACTAGGGTGGGGCGGGGGAGGGGGAGGCAGGAGTCCCAGCAGAGCCTGGCGTCCACTCAGCCCCTCCCTTCCACCTGTGCCCTCATCCCCTCCTGCCCTGCTCCTGCTCCCTGGTACCCTTCCGTGGGGAACGGCTCTCCCAGGCTGGAGCTTCCGTCCCACTGCCGGCCCAGCCACAGGTGCCTGCTTGGAAGCTTTGCACCTGTTGCTCTCACAGACCTGGGCCGAGTGGCTGTGGGCCAGGGACCAGCTCTGCTCAGCTCACTGAAGCCAGTGCCAACCCAGAGCCAACTCCCCATCTCTGACTCCCAGGCTCCTCTGCTCATCCCTCCCCGGGTCAGGCCATGTCACCCTAATCAAAAGCCTTCAATGGCACCACATAGCACCTAGAATCCAACCCAAGGCCAACCCAAGCGGATCTGACTCCTGCCCTCCTTTCCACTCTCACACCATACCTCCCTTCCCCACCCCCCTACTCCAGGTTCCTCAGACATGCCCTCCCCGGGGGCCCCAGTCTTTGAAAGACAAGCTCCTTCTTGTCATTTGCTCAGCTCAGAAGACTCCTCCTTACAGATGCCTACGCTGACCATCCAAAGGAGCACATCTCTCTCATATTTATTTTCTCCAGGATACTTATCACTGCCTGACACTGTTGTGTCCACTGCCCAACACCCCACACTGGCCTGCGAGCCCCCTGACTCCAGGAGCCTCCTTGTCTTGCTCCGGGCTGTGTCCTCAGCACCCAGAAGAGTGACTGATGTGGGAGGAGGGGGGCGCTACACATCAGACTCGGTGGCCGGGGAGGCCTATCTGAAGAGATAACCTCTGATCCAGGGCTTGGACAGGGAGCAGGGCTGCGGCAGTGTTCCAGGAGGGAGAGAGCAAGTGCAGGGGTCCTGAGTGGGGGACAGGCCTGGCAAGCCCCATGCACCTGAGAAACCTAGGCTGGCTGGTGTGAGCGAGGCAGGGGAGGGACAGCAGGCAGTAAAGTCGAGATGGGTGTAGCCACACCTCTCTGGAATTTTATTTCATCCCAAATTTATCAGGAAGCACTTGAAAGGTTTGAAGCAGTGGAAGGCTCAGCTCTGGTTTACACTTCTGAACAATCCTGCTGGCTATTTCGTGGAGAGCTAAATACAGGTAGAGGGGAGTTGCAGCCAGGAGCCCACCCAGGAGGCCACTGGAGTCACCTGGTTAGAGACCTCAGGGCTTGAGCAGGGGGAGCAGACAGGGAAATGGAGTGCAGGGCAAGGCTAGGATCTGAGCGGCCACGCTTTCCAGCAGCTTGAGGAGCTCTCTGCTGGAGTCCTAGCCCACCCACCCAGACTTATTTCTCACTGACACCCAACTCAGACACTGGCTAGACCCTCATCTCCCCCTCCTCTGGCCGCCCACCCACTTGCGCCCACTGCTCAGAGCTTCAGCTGGTGCTGCGACTGTCACCTGATTCACCCTCCCCTTGTCTAGGTCTTGTGAAGACACCTGCACAAAGGCCTCTGCTCTGTCCTCATTCTGGCCACATCCCTCCTCTCCCTGAAGTCCTTCCAGGCTTTGAGGCAGTGGCACAGCAATCGCTGGGCACTTTTATTCCCTGAGGTGGCTCTAAAGCCGGCTAAAGGCACACCCCAGGACTCGTACTCTTGAGGGCAGCCATGACACTCGAACAGCAATGTACCCCGCAGAGCCCTGAGCACAAGGCCAGGCACTGGGGAGTTCCTGGACAACACAGCTCCCTCGTGGCCACCACACCCAGCCACACCAGCCACACCCAGCACCTGGTGCCCACAGCCCTGCAGGGAGGCTTGGCTTCTCTGCCCCGCAACACAGGTGGGTGACTGGGGCTGTGGTGAAAAATGCCCCAGTGGGTTTCACAAGCAAAGGTCAATGGCTCTGCATTACCTATGGTTCTGCGTTAATCCCATCTCTGAGCCCTGCTCCAGCTCCACCCACCCTGCCAGCCAACTCCTGCTTAACCTTCAAGGCTCAGCAGCAAGCACTGGGAAGCCCTCTCTGAGCCACCCCCACCTGTCCCCTCCCGTGCACCCATAGCCTGCAGGGCCCTGCGGCGGTTTCTCACAGTGTGTCACACGTGCCTCCTTACGTGTCAGTCTCTCCTGGGAGGCTGGGATTATCTTCATCCGTCTTCCCATCTCCGGCATGGCACTCACGAGGCACAGATCGGTATTTGTTGGATGTGTTTCCCCCTCCCAGCTGAGGACAACACTCAGACACTCAGTGCAGGGCCCATCTGCTTGCCCATGCCGGTCTTGGTGACAGTCACCAATGGCCTCTGGCTCTCATGCCTAAAACCCTCTTCCAGTCATTTGTGTTTCCTCTTCCCTTGAGGCTACAGGCACAGAGGCAACTCCCATTTCCGAGTGCTTAGGATGCACCTGGAGCTTAACACACGTTCCCCGCTGCAGTGGAGAAACTGAGGCTCAGCCAGGGTAGTGGAGTTACAAAGCAGCAGAACCTTCTGTCCTTCATACTGGCACAGTTCACCTGGTATCACAGCGGGGCCTATTTTAAACACCATCATCTGCTCTGCAAAATTTCGTGCTTTTAGAGCTACACATCAAGTTGTCATACAGAATCGTGCTTTGCTCATTAAATGTTTCAAGTGATAAGTCTTGCTACTACAGCTAGATGGTGAAATGACTGTCATGTAGGAGAAACTGCACAGGACTCGGAATGAGAAGCCCTGGGTCTGGCTCCAGCTGTGTCACAGTCGGGCTTTAGGCTCCTAGGCGGAGTCGCCCGACCTCTGGGGACCTCAGTTTCCGCACCCGTAAAAAGGAGAACAGCAACTCCCCAGAAGGTTTCCTGACGCATGCTGGAAAGTGCTCTAGCACCCTAGGAGTGTACTCATTAAAAAAGGATAAATATTATTTACCCAGAGCCGTCTCACCCCTGTGCTGAGCGCAGAGCTGGACACACAGCAGGGCATTAGTAAGTCTCGCTAAGTGATTATTCAGTTGCTGGGAGATTCAGGAGTCGGAGATAACAAGCCAGTATTTCTCTTCCCCCTGATCCTAGAGGGATTCCTGAGTGCCTCCATTTATCATGTGTCTGGAACATGTCAAATTCTGTGACAACCCTCTTATGAGGGTACTCTCCCCAAATCCTTCCAACATTGCTGCCAGGTGTTACACCATGTTGCAGGGGATCAAATTGAGACAAGAAAAGAGGGAAAGTGACTTGCCCAAAGTCACGGTGCCACAGGGTGGTAGAGCAGAGATTTGAACCCAAGTCTGTGGCCCAGCCTGTGTTCCTAATCACCACATTTCCAAAGGGAGCTGCTCTGGGGCACTCTGTAATTCAAAGGTCCTGCCCCAAGTAGAACCTTCTGGCTGTGCCCAGTGAGACCCGTTTCACTCAAGTGTCTCATCTAATTCCTACTTATTCTTCAAGGGTTAGTCCAACAGTCACTCTGTCACTCCCACAAAACTCCCCTCCCCCGACCATCACAGGTGGTAGGTCTTTCTGCCTCTTCTAAACCCTCGTAGAAATCCACCTGCACCTCAAATCACTCCCACCTGCTACTGCCTAACTGGGCTGTGCCCATCTGGCATTCCTCAGACCTGCCCCTGAGCTCCTCAAAAGAAGTGGTTCTCGTGCACCTTTGCTTGGTCCACCTGCTAGACCGCCAGCCCCCCCTCCTCCTAGGAGTTTTAACAGGAGTCTTGGGCTGTGCTCGGTGAGGTGATCTGGCTCCGCCTCAAGCAGGCATCCCGCCTGCTTGGTACAGCATCCAGATTCCCGCAGGCCCTGGCCCAGGACCCAACAGATAAGATCTTGATGCCCTGCCTAGTTTGATGGCAAAGATGCTATAAAAAGCACAACACCCAGGCTCGACACTGGCTTGTGACAGAGTCTAAAGCCTTGCACTTGGTTCCCCTGCAAGGGGCTGTACCGCCAAAGGCCACATGGCTTCCCTGCCAGGAACAGCTCTCAGACAGATACTCCAGCAGGAGGCTGCCCTTCTTAGGCTTCAAGGACCCATCAGAGTTACCAATGCTTAGAAACCAACATCCAGGACAAAGGCCACAACCACTCCTATTGATCCAGCTCCTACTGCCCCGAGACCCCTGGGTTATTAGTAATGAGAGCAAGGGAACCCCTTCCTCTGCCACTAAACTCCCGTGTGGCTCTGGGAACATCCACTCTGGACATCCACTCTGGGCCTCAGCTGGGAAATGAGGGGATGACATCAAAACATCTCCATCTCCCCTCTGGGACCTGGGGCCCCAAGTTACCATAAGGTTCTTTCTACCACTAGTATTCTGCAGGTAGAAAAATATTCTCTACTCTCACACCCAGAAACAGGGGGAGAGCAAAGCATCCTCAGTCCGGAGAACAGCAGAGGCCAATCAGGGCTGCCCAGCACTGTGCCCTCAAAGCCTGTCCCCTCCAGAGGCAATCCCTTGTTTCTGCTGCCTCAAAGATAGCTGCTTCCCGTAGCAGAGACTCAGAGGTGTGGCCGGGCCCTATCCACTTTAGGAAAAACGGGGAGAGGCCTGAATTACCTTCTGGGGTGTGGACTCACCACAGAAACCCAGCAGACCCTGCTGGGGCAGAAGGAGCCCAGCACCTTCCCTGCCTGATAGGAGGGCACAGCAGGAGGAGTCGGCTGCATCTACTTTGATTCCCAGTCCAGAAAAGCTTTTCTCTACTCTACAGGGTCAATCTCCTTTTCCTTTTCCCAGGACACAGCTTACTCATTCTGACGGGGTTCGTTTTTCTCACCCAGGATGAGTTCCGCCACTCATCCCAGGTTTCAGTATTACACTTCACCCAAGGGGAGTCTTTTACCTTCCTTCAGATTTTCATAGCACAAAGGGGCCACAGACCCCTCAGAAAATCTGTGGCTAGCACTGCTCTCTCTGATAAAAACACACACATACAATGTCTGCAGACTATTTTGGGGGGTCCTCAAGACCCCTGAACTCCACCATGGATTCAGAAAGACCCTGAGGGACACCTAGCTGGCTCAGCTGGTGAAGCCTGCGACTCTTGTTGTGAGCTCGAGCCTCACACTGGGTGTAGAGCTCACTTAAAAAAAAAAAAAAAAAAAAGATTCTTAGAAACCTAGATCCTAAAAGAAAAGCAGGTCATCCAGTCCCGTCTCCCACCCAAGCCTGATTCCCTTCCAAAAGCAAGCCTTACTGGTGGGCCGCTCAGTCCATTAAGCATCTGCCTCTGTCCCAGGTCATGGATCCCAAGGTTCTGGGATTGAATCCCACATCGAAATCCTTCCTCAGCAAGGAGCCTGCTTCTCCCTCTGCCTGCCTCTCCCTGCTTGTGTGTTCTCTCCCTCTCTCCCTTTCTCTCTCTCTGACAAATAAATAAACTCTTAAAAAAAAAGTCTTATCAGACAATCTTCCTCTTCTCCACCTGGCCCACTCCTCAGGACTACTCCTTTAGGAAACCTTCCCTCATCTCTCCTGCTCCAATCCAACGGATTGGGAGCTCGGGCTCCCATCATCCCAGCCCGAGCCACACACTTTCCCACCTGTGCTTCCTCCTTTCTGTCCGTTGTCTTACTTCCCTTCCGCTGCGACAGAGCTGGCTCTCTGCGAACCTGTTTGTTTAATCCCATAACCCTGAGCTGGAGCTGGAGCGGACCATGACCCTGTGTTTGAGAATTCTGTGCTCTGAAGCCAGGGCTAACAACAGGAGTGGCCCATCTACCAAAGGGTCTCAGTCGGCCCTGGGCCTCAGCAGAGTAGGGGCTCCTCTGGGATGACTGCCTTTCCTGCTGGAAAGTCCCAGAGAGGCCCTTCAACAACTGAAATCGACAGATAGGAAAATTAAGGCCCAGAGAGGCAAAATGACTTACTCTAGGTCGATATGCAAGAAAGAGGCAGAGCTTGGACTAGGACCCAGGTCCCAGCCTAGATCTCTTTTCCTTTACACAAATGGTTTTATGAAAACCAAATCTTTCCTCCTACTCCCACGCTCATATACAAAGAGAGAATTTATGAAAAGCAGCACTGAGAGCGTTAACTCTGGGGAGTTATGACCAGCTGGGTTATCAGAGAAGTGAGGAGGGGAACTTTTACTTTTTACCTTAATACCCTTCTGTACTGTTTTATTTCTTTTTGTTTTGTTTGGACCAGAAACACGTTTTATTTATTCATATTTTCAAAATAAATCTGCCACAGAAAGGAGATTCTGGCCCCGGCCCACTCCCAACACACATAAAAACAAAGAGAAGCCACACGTCAACCTGTCCGGGCACAACCATAAATTAGTGAGATTGCCTTCTCGGTGTGGTTTATGGCCACTGGTCTCATTCATTCACAGTCACAGTGCAGTGATGGCTTGAAGAATCTTCCCGGGGAAAGTTTAATTCAATTAGGGCTCTTGGCAGCTCCCAGAGGAAGCTCTGGTATCTTGCTTTTACTTACACAAATTGAGGGCAGACCAAAAAGACCCAGACTTTCCCAGGGAGACCCCACCCAGCCCAGAGAGGATGCCCTTAGAGACCCTCCATTAGAGCCAAGCCCAGGGAGGTGGCCAGAAAGGGAGGTGGCCTTGGCAGCACGGCTCATACACGGGCTGATCCAAGCACTCTGAGTGTGACTTTTGGAGCTCAGCTAAATTCCTGGCCTGGCCTCCAGTCTGGTGACTAGACTCTCCAACCCTTGCTCTCCTTCCTCTCGGAGCCGTCAAACTCGTTTCCTGTCTGCCCCATGCTTCACATGGCCCCCATCTCCACATGGAAGGCAGTCCCGCACTCCTTCAATCCCCGGATACTCAGCTCTTAACTCTGCACCAGGCACACAGAAGGAAGCAAACAAAGGCCCTGTCCTCAAGGGCTGACATGCTTGTGGGAATTGTGTGCTAAGAATAACTCTCTTGGTCCTGCATGGTTATCTCATTCCTCTCCATCCTTCAAGACTGGCTCAAGTTCCACTTCCCCTGAGAAGCCTCCCCTACTCACCCCTGCCCTCAGGGACCGCCGTTCCCTGAACTCTGCCAGCCGGGAGTCTGCCCATCCCCTCTGTGTGAAACACACCATCTTCTCCTAAGCACACCCAAAGCTCCTAACCAGCAGGGCTGGGGGTTTCACTCTTCTTGGTTCCCTGACGGGTCACAAGCTAAATGCCTGGTGGCTGATTTCGACTGACTTGCCTCTTGGATCCCAGCTTGATGAGACAAATTAATTAGATGCTCTCGGTCCTGGCTGACCAATACAAAGAAAGCGCTTGTAAGCTTTGCCTGCCACACGGCGAGTGTGTTAAGTGTTGTTAGCTATTCATTTTGGTGAGATTGTGGACACACAGCTGTGATGTCACCTCTCTGCCTGCGGTGGCCTGGTCACCAACAGTCTGAGTACTGAGGAAGGGCCAGACTGAATTAATGTCCCCCCAAGGGACTGGAAAGGGGGCCTGGGGAGGAGCAGGATTTCTCATCCTGAACCTTGCTCCAAGCTGCTTAAGGACGTATCTTTTCAGAAAAGAACTTGCTGGGGGTGATGTCGGGAACTCCAAATTCTCAGCAAGTCAGTATCAGAAGTCAGGGGTCAGGTCTGCCCTAACAGACCCCCGAACTGGCCCCATAAATTAGACGAGCTTTGGGGGAAGAAAATGAAGTCAGCAGGATCCCAAAGAAGGGAGAGAGCCCACTGCTCTGGGCCCGACTCAAAACTTAGTTCAGTTAAAATTAGATTAGCCTATAAGATTAAAAATACCCACACATAATCACGGGCTGCCTAAAAGTATGAGTTGATGTTTATCGGCATCTAAAGACATGGTCTGGCTCAGGGCGGTGTGTGCAGACAACCTTGGGGAGACATGTCTGACTCAGATGTTTGCAGGGGGTGTGAATGCTGCAAAATGAGGCCCACACAGGCGATGGATGACTCAGGAATAATCCAGGTCCTGGGTTTGCTGAGTGAGCCTTCTCTCCCCACCATGGAAAGAAAGAAAGGGGGCAGGGGAGGAGAGGGCAGAAGGTGGCAGGCCAGCCAGCTCCGTCCAGGCTGGCATTCCCAAAGGGAGTCTGGGGCCCCTCCACTCCAGTTCCCGGCCTCTCCTGTGTTTCTCAATGCCAACACCTCAGAGAAGGACGATTTAATTCATAGTGGAATTTGGGGGGAGGGGAGGTCACAGTTTTTTCCTAAATCCAAGAAATGATCCACACAGAGCCGTTAAGACTTGAAATAGTAAAACCGTAAAACTTTCTTCTTGTTCAAAATGATTATGGGAAAAATAAAACTTATGAATTGAAAGGGAGCCGGGGCACAATGAGGAACACGGGCTCTGGAGTCGGAAAGATCTGGGCTTAAATCCCAATCTAGCTGTGCAAGTACCCGACAAAGCTTCTGAAATAGGAGCTCAATAAGCAGCAGCTAAGGTAATTTGCAAAATTTGACAAAACTACTACAGGTAATCCCTAACAGGAGCTCAGAGAGGTTGTGCCTTTCCTAAGGGCACACAGCTCAGCAAAGAACTAAGACCAGATCTCAAGTTTCTTGACTTCCTCATTCCTGCCCATTCAGCATGTTTTTGGTTGTAGTTCACTTCTCTGCCTCTCCTTTCTCCTCCGGGAGGGCCTACAACACTTTAAGGAAAAGGAAAAGCCCTCTATTGCAAAGGTTTGCTGTTCCATTGAGCGAATGACAGGCCCTGAGAATGACAGGCCCCTCACACTCTTCGTTAGCTCTAGTTGCTGATCTGGCCTGGGCTCCAGACCACCCCAGACTGCCCTGCTCCTTCAGCTCTCCCTCCTACTGGGGGAGCTGGTGTCCCTTCTGACAACCACTCCAGTTACCAATGTGGATGTGCCTAGTCACTTACTCTCATCAAAACCCCTTTGGATCTCTGGTCTCCCTTGATCTTTATAAGGACATAGCATGTCAGCCAGGAAGGAAAGAGGATGGGGTCCTGGGTTAGAAGTCCAGAATTGTGTCCTTTGGCACTTACTTGCTATGTGACCTTGGGTTCTTTAGATGTACAATGGGCACATCAACCACTTGCTAACCCACTGAGACGATCAGAATTAACTACTACATACGTAAGTGCTTTGGAAACCAGTTACAGTAGTAATGATAGTTACTACTAGATTCTGCCTGCCTTCTAGGGCTAAAGAAATTTGTGCCATCTGCTCCCAACACAGAGGTTGCCTCTCAGGGGATCCTGCTGAGCCCTGAGCACCCTCTCTGCGAAGAGGCAGAAGAGCCCCTCCTGGCTCTTTCACTGGCACTCCCCTGCCCAAGGTGGGAAGAAATGAGCTCTAGTCAGACCACAAAGAGGGCACCTCCAAAGAGAGGACAGGGAGGTCACTACCAGAGGACCAGGCACAGGCCCAGCCTTTATCTATGCAACTCATGGAGACAGGGGATAGGCCCAAAGCTAGGCACTGAACCCCTTTCTCAGGACAGAGAGAGGGCTCCCACCATTGACATCCGCCGCATCCCAAGAGGGAGTCCAAGCGCAGGAGGCTGGGCTCCAACTCCGCAGAAGGCCATGTATGCCTCTGCCCCGGGTCTGTGAGGGGCAGGAGAGACAGGTGCACTCCTCTGGGGGTTATGCCAAGACTCAAACTGAAAAGAAACAGCAATTCAGCATCATGGAGGATAACCTCTATGAGCTGTTTCCTCATCTGAAAAACAGAGATAGCCTTTTATTTCATATGATTTTAGTAGGAATTAAATGAGATCACTTTTATAAAGTGCCTGACACTACTCTGTAGATACTCAATAAATGGTAATTCTGATTAAAACACAAACACACCCAACAGAAGAGATGTCACAGGGCAGGCTAGGCCTCGTGCCAAAATTGTGGATAAACAATAAGGGAAACGGGTTCAGGGGGAGAAGCCAGAGCAACTGCTGTGGGCTGGAGTGGGCTGGGAAGACCGCCCAGAGGGGTGGAGTCTGAACAGGCCCTAGAAGCGCCTGAACAGCGGGGCACAGTGCTGGGCACTCCCAAGGGTGTCCTCTACACCCGTCTTAGAAGGAAGGTAGAGATGGCATCATCACTACCAATGAGGCAAATCGGGTCCAGAGAAACAAGGCACCTGGCACGGACACTGGTACTGTGGGGCAGGGGCAGAAGCCCAGGAGTTCTGACCATGTCTTTGCTTTCCCAGAGCTGGAGGAGCTGGGTAGGAATGAGAAGAGAGGCATGCCTCGTGGGAGCTCTGCGGAATGAAGTCCAACGTGACTGCAACGTGACCAGTCAGGAGCCCTCCAAGAGCCCGGATGCTTCTGGAGACACATGTCCTGTCCTACCTGAAGGCTTTCTCCCAGCCCCTGGCTGACCCTCTCCTCCCATCGTCCTGCAGTCAGCTCTCTGCCCAAAGAGGAAAAAGTCGCCCCTTTCTTTTTAGAGAAGGCTGTCTGGGCTTCTTGAGACAATTTCAACATGACCTTTAAAGTTGTTCCTCTCTCCTTCTCAGAAGTGGGAGAGGTGAGTTCTTGTCTTATTTTACAGGAAGCCAGTTGCTGGGGCTGATAGCCATGCTTGTGAAGTGGGAGGCAGTGACCCCCACCCCCACATCCCCTACTTACAGACCTGTTTAAGGAGGAAATGACAGGATATGCCTTGCAAAGACCAAAACAAAACAAAAGCTATAAGACATGAAGAGACAAAGGAAGGCTTTTTTGTCTCTGGTCAGGAGACAAGAAGAATACCTGCTTTATGGGCTCTCGAGCCTCTGCCAGGAGTTCCAGATCAGGGATATGGGCAAACAAACACAGGGGGTACCAGTGGCAGGCCAGGTTACAGCTGGGCTCTCCCTTGGAACAAGCACTAGAGTGGCAGTTGGGTGAACTGGGGACAAAGCGGAATTCATGCAGGGCCCAAATTACAAGGTGGGGGCGTGGGGAAGCAAACCTAACCTAAGGCTTGGGGTCACGCTCACAGGTCTCCCAACAGTCTAAACCCCCCTCCTCCCACCAGCCCCTCCCTGTCAAAGACAAGGCAAGAATCCCTGACCATCAGAGCAAGCAAAAAGGCCCAGAGCAGGGCCTCATGTCACCCATGGAGCCAGTCAGCAGAGAACCCAGAAGCATTCCTCTAGAACTTCAGCCTCCCACAGCCATCTCTGATGGGGCCAACCTAAGGCTCCGCTCACTGATGAGGACAGGAAGGCGAACTGCACACAGCACTTTCTATTCTTAACGGAGGGGCACCTTACAAGGCAAGCAGCTGCCAGACGTGACAGAATGAGGGCTCCGACTCGGTTCCTACCCACACAGAGGCGCTGAGGGAGTAGGCAAGACCCCAGAATGAACTCCTAGATTCCTGGATATCTGAGCGTGCACAGGGAGCATGGCCTCAGCCCCAAGACCTGTCCCCAAAGTCAGTTGGTGCTCTCTCCCCTCCCCCCTCTAGAACCTGCCCTGGAGGCAGCTAAAGTGAAAGAACAAAATCGGTAGGACACACCCAACACACCGAAACCTTAAGGAAGGACGCCCTGTGGCAGCCTAGGGTTGAGAGATTTGTAATCTTCCAGCTTCAGACGAAGACTGTATGTGGGAGGCTGAGATAGAGATGCATTTGCCTTTGGTGCTTCAAATCCCAACAGGTGTGGACGCCGGGGTGGCTCAGTCTGTTAAGCTTCGGCCTTCGGCTCAGGTCATTATCGCAGGGTGCTGGGATGAGCCCCGCATCAGGCTCCCTGCTCAGTGGGGAGCCTACATGCGTGCACGGGCTCTCTAATAAACAAAATAAAGTAAGTCCCAACAGGGACAGTCACTACTGAGTACTTCCAGTAGGTATAAAGACAGCTTCATTTGTGTTAACTGGGGTCACTGTCACATCGGCAGCACTCTAAGTACTATTATTCCCCCCATTTTATACCTGAGGAAGCAGAGGCTCAGAAAGGCTCAGTGGCAGAGCAGAGGTGCCTGCATCTAACCTCAGTTCTCCACTGCAAAGGTAAAGGAAGAAATGGTCGTTCACTTTTGCCACCTGAACAGGGACCTTGGGATCTTTTAGTTGTAATTCTCTTCCCCAGAAGAGCCAGATGCTAGGGCTCCTCTGTTTTCCGAATGCCCTTCCAAGCCAGAGACACCAGCTTTTGGAACTGCAAACGTTCTCAGACATCATATCCAGTCTCCTCATTTTACAATGGGAAAACTGAGGCCCAAGGCTGAGTGACTTGCCAGGGTTACCCGAGTCAGTGGAATGAATGGCAGAAATGTCAGACCTGGAAGGGGCCAAAGATCAGCTGACAGGTGGGGAGGCGTGACTGGGCCAAGGTCACAGAGGGAGATGGGATGAGAAGCCAAGTTTCCTAACTTCTAGACTGATGGCCTGGCCATGCCACCCTCTCTGTTCTCCAGCTGCTCAGGGTCCCTGGTACGGGTTCTGATGGGGACAAAGCAGGCCAAGCCTGACCCATTAGACACAGATATCAGGCCTTCAGGGACAAACTCCTTCCTCCCTGGAGTAGGATCTCTGTTGTCACACCAAGAGAAGACACTGAGACTTGTTGTGTGTGTACCAGCCCCCCAGTGCCCTAACACAATGCCGGGTGTTGCTGGAAGGTCGAGGGAGTTGCAGAGAGAAGGACAATTTCTAGACAGTGACCGTGAGGTCTCTTCCAGGTCTCATATAGGCAAATGACACATCATGGTCACTAGTTTCTTACAAAAAAAAAAAAAAAAAAAACAAGACACAGTTTTCATGATTCAATTGGTAATGGTCAAATTTAGAGATTCTTGCCAGTCTCACAGCTGGGCAAGACCTGCAGAAAAAGGCCCCAGCTGGTTCAAGGTCATGTTGCTGTCCGAATCAGTACACATAGCTCCCTTGCCCAGTCCTTGATTTTTACCAGGAAGCTGGCTGCCATCAGGATACAGGTACGTGGAGCTGGTAGTCCAGCTCCATGCACAAGCCCTCCTACTGTCACAGCACCAAAGCTCCATGCCAGCAACTGGCTCTGTCAAAACAGTGTCCTGCTGCGGCATGTCCCAGAGCCTGCCTCACACCAGCCTAGCATCACCACTCAGCTCCTGCATGTCCTTGGGAAAGCTGCAAAGCTTCCTACCAAGAGTCACAAACTCCCCAAACCCAAACCAGCAGAATCCCAGATCCTCATGTCTTCCACAGATAGGTGAGGCTAACAAAGCTAAGGCAGCTTTCAAAGCCGCCCCAGACACACTTCCAGGGACTTCTGGGCTATGCAGGCTCCGGGGAACTCCATCAATCACCCAGCAGAACAGAGTGTCCATGCCTAGCAGGGAGGAAGACCAGGGAGGGGAGGGAACAACTTTTCTGGTTCCTTCTCCCCACAAGAACATTTCAAAGTCTCTTTGGACCAGAATATCCTGAGCCCATCACCTGTCCCTCTCCCACTTGGTTGAGTAGCCAGCCAACGTGACTGGCCAGCCCATGCAGCACCTTGAGACACAGCGAGGTGCCAATGTGCAGGTGATTGGGGGGACCAGACCAAGCTTCAACCTCCTCCACTCCCCCCCCACCTCCAAAACAGACTTCACAAACTTCCAGGGCCCCAGTCCCATACACTGTGTAAAGGATGGCATTCCTGGGCAGGAAACTGACTCAGGGGCTCCCGGCCAGCCTGGGCAGGCAAAGCTGACAGATAACATTCTGGGAATAAAGGAAGGTGATACTGTGGGGATCCCACAGGTCCAGCACACAGGTCCCCTACTATACTTAAACTCCTCAGACAGGCCAAGTAGATAAACACTCCATTCTGGAATGCCCTCCCATGAAGCATGTAATTGCCGCGGCTGCTGTTGACAGAGTCGACTGTGCCACTTGCTGGAAGACACTAGTCTGTCTCGTACACAGCTGGGTGCCTGGCTCCCCTTGGGGTCTGGCCCAGCCACAGGAGACCTGTAGGCCTGGAACCCTTGCTGGACGTACCTTGTATAAGAAGCATCCCATGCTCTAATCCTGCTTTCCCCCCTTGCACATAAGCTGACTCCAATCTTGGGAGCCCTCAGACCACAGAGCCCAAGTTTGAGAAAGACCAAGATGGCAGGACAGAGGCTGCCTACTTTACTGGAGTGGTCCACCCCTTTATTCCTGGGTAGTCTCAAGTGGTAAGGATGGGGCAAGAAGCTCACCAGTTTGGGCCACAGAAGTGTCCAGGTAACTGGACTTACCTATCTTCATGAGGCAGGCCAGCAGGATCCAGAGCGAGATCTCAAAGGGTGTGCGCACATGTGTGTAGTCGATGCCCAGGACCGGAAAGGCCTTTCGAGTCTTCATGCCATGTTCAGTGACGGAATGGTTAACAGGGCGGCTCTCGGGGGCGATCTCCGGTGGGGCGGTGGTCACATCCCCAATAGAGCGTTCCCGTGGGGGCTCTGAGCCTCGGATAGTGCTGGCCGTAGGGCTGGGCTGGAGGCCATGGCTCCTGAGAACAGGCAGCAGCCCCACCAAGGCTACCACAACCAGCAACGAGGGGAAGATTCGCGGGGGAGCGCGGCCGCAGATGCCAGACCACAGAAGCATCATGCTGATCCCTTGGTTCAGCAGGCCTTGACCCTTAGCAAAGTGAGAGTAAGACCTGGGACATAGGTAGCAAGGGGTCAGCAGGTGGAAGACAGACTAAGGCCGTCCCTAGGAAAAGTTCATGTTTTAGAGAGGTATTTACGGGGAAGCAGATCTCTGGGGGGTAGAAGGAGGCTGGGTTTGCAATGGAGAACTCCAAACTGGGGAAAGGGGCCAAGGACCCAGAAAGGACCACAGGAGTCCAATAGGTCTGGAACTCCAGGCCTGGGGGGGATGCGTGGGGGGTGAGGGGGGGAGAGAGGGATTGCACCCTAGGGACAGAGGAAGGGACAGAAGAGGTTGGACCCCAGGCAAAGAAAAGGAAAGGGGAAAGCTGGGACCCTTGGCTGAGGAAAGTGACTGACGAGCCAGGACTCAGCTAAGGGAAGCGGCAGGGAGCCTGACCTAAGGGAAGGGGACCAAAGGAGGGGTGGGGGGTGGGAGCCAGCCCAGGAAAAGAAGAGAGGGGGCTGGGAGCCCAGCCTGCGAGGAAGGAGTGAAGCCGGAAAGGGGCCGGGAGTTTCCCCACCCAGAGAAGGGCCGGGGTGCAGGCGCGCCGGGCTTAAATTCCGGGGAAATGGAGGGAGGCGGAAGGCGGAGGTAGGCGGCCTGGCGGGAGGGTGCCTCGGCACGGGCTGGGGGCGGCTCGCGGTGGGCCGGCAGCAACACACCCCTCCTTGCGGCCCCGGCGCGGCGCTGCACTCCGCCCCGGCCCAGCTTCAGCTCCGCCGCGTCCAGCTCCAGCGACAATTGCAGCCCCAGCCCCAGCCCCTAACCCGGCGGCAACGGCGGACTGATGCCTGGCTGAGCCCGGCACTGCTATTTATAGACACCAGCGAGCAGCCAGCGCAGCGGGCTAGAGGGACCTGTCAGCGCCCGCGCACCGCAGCGACCACTGTCGCCAAGGGAAGGAACTACGGGTAGGAAGAGGACGAGTCAGAAGTTAACAAAAAAAAAAAAAAAAAAAAAAAAGGCGGGGCGGGGGGCGGGGAGGAGGATTGAATCCCCTGAGATTCTAACTAACACGGGTGGAATGCTTTACTATTTACAAAGCGCTTTCACTAGACCCCAGCAGTCTCATGAAGAGCTCTCAAAGGATGTATTTTATCTTATGTATTTAGTTACTATATGACCTTGAACGAGTTACTTAACTTCTCTGTTCCCTAGTTTTCTTATCTGAACAGGGGACATAGTAGATGTGCCTATTTCGGAGCGATACTATGATGACCAAATGAGATAATCTACCTAAAGGGTTTAGAATAGAGCCTGGCCAATAAAACCATTATTATGGTTCCAGTTTTGCAGATAAGAAAATAGGAGAATTCCTTAACTAGTGTATAGTTATATTAGTTTGCTAGAGCTGCCGTAACAAAATACCACAAACTGGGTGGTTTAAAGAACAAGACAGGGGCGTCTGGGTGGCTCAATGAGTTAAAGCCTCTGCCTTCTGCTCAGGTCATGATCCCAGGGTCCTGGGATCGAGCCCCACATCAGGCCCCCCATTCAGCCTCTCCGTTTCCCACTCCCCCTGCTTGTGTTCCCTCTCTTGCTGTGTCTCTGTCAAATAAACAAAAGTTTTTATTAAAAAAGAGAGAGAAAGTGAGTAGGGTCATTAATATAGACATACCTGAGAGATACTGCAGATTCAGTTCTAGACCACTGCAAAATCACAATAAACCAAATCAGATCAATTTTTTTATTTCCCAGTGCATGTAAAAGTTATGTTTATACTAGAGTGTAGTCTGTTAAGTGTGCAATAGCATGATGTATAAAAAAAATTGTTCAATAAAAACAAAACAAAACACTGTCCATACCTTTTTTTTTTTTTTTTTTAAAGTAAGCTCTATGCCCAGGCTTGAACTCACAACCCTGAGATCAAGAGTCACATGCTCTACCAACTGAATCAGCCAGGCCCCCCTGTGCATACCTTTATTAAAAAACACTTTGTGGGGATGCCTGGTTGACTCAGTCAGTTAAGCATCTGATTGATTTCACTTAGGTCATGATCTCAGGGTTGTGAGATTAAGCCCCGTGTTGGGCTCCATGGTCCCAGAACAGGGAGTCGGCTTCTGTCTCTCTCCCCCTCCCTCTTCTCTTCCCCCTGCTTGTGCATATGCTCTCTCAAATAAATAAATAATTCTTAATTTAAAAAAATACTTTATGGCTTTTTTGGCTTTCAGCTTAGAGGAGGTGAAGGTGCAGCTGTCTTCCATGGTCCCAAATCTGACACCAGCCCCCCCCCCACCAATGCCATGTCACTTTGACCCCAATGAGATCAAAGTTGTATACCTGAGGTACACTGCTGGGGAAATCAATGCCACATCTGTCCTGGCCCTGATCCGTCTTCCCCGGGTCTAGATCCAGAAAATGTTGCTGATGACATCACCAAGGCAACCTGTGACTGGAAAGGTCTGAGGATTACAGGGATACTGACCACTCAGAACAGACAGACCCAGACTGAAAAGATACTTTCACTCTTGGCCCTAATTATCAAAGCCCTCAAGGAACTGTCAAGAGACAGAAAGAAGAAAAACATTAAGCACAATGGAAATATCACTTTTTTTTAAAGATAAAGATTTTATTTATATGACAGAGAGAGATCACAAGTAGGCAGAGAGGCAAGCAGAGAGAGGAAAGCAGGCTGAGCAGAGAGCCCAATGTGGGACTCCATCCCAGGACCCTGAGATCATGACCCGAGTGGAAGGCAGAGGCTCAACCCACTGAGCCATTCAGGCGCCCCTGGAAATATCACTTTTGATGAGATTGTCAAAATTGCTCAACAGGTGCTGCATGGATCTTTAGCCACAGAGCTCTCCAGAACCATTAAAGAATCCTGGGACAGCCCAGTCTGTGGGTTGCAATGTTCATGGCCACCACCCTCATGACATCATTGATGACATCAATAGAGGTACAGTGGAATGCCCAGCTAGTTAAGACTACAGAGGAAAATATTTTAATAAAGGATCATTTGGGGCACTTGGCTGGCTCAATCAGTAAAACATGTGACTCTTGATCTCAGGGTTGTGAGTCTGAGCCCCAAGTTGGTTCCAGAGAAATCATCATGAAAGGAAGAGTCAATCAATGCAGCAAATGTCATGGGTTTTTTATTTTTTTAAGTAAGTTTAATAACATATATATTTTTTTAAGAGGATCACTTGACAGACAACTCCACCCTCCCCTGTAGGAAAAAAACCTTTATGGCTAAAAATGCTAACCATGATCTGAGTTTTCAGCAAGTTATATTCTTTTTGTTGGTAGAGGGTCTTGCTTCCATGTTAATAGCTGCTGACTGATCCGAGTGGTGGGTGCTGAAGGCTGCGGTGGCTGGGGCAATTTCTTAAAATAAGGCAACCATGAAGTTTGCTGCATTTATTGACTCTTCCTTTCATGATGACTTCTCTGGAACATACAAGGCTGTTTGATAGCATGTTACCCACAGTAGAATTTCTTCTAAATTTGGAGTCAATGTTCTCAAACTCTGCCGCTGCTTCATCAACTCAGTTTAACTAATATTCTACATCATTTGTTGTCATTTTGACAGTCTTCACAGCATCTTCACCAGTAGATTCCATCCCAAGAAAGCACTTTTTTACTCATCCATAAGAAGCAGCTCCTCATCCATTAAAGTTTTCTCATGAGCTCACAGCATTCCATCCTGTCTTCAGGCTCCGCTTCTCATTCTAGTTCTCTTGCTGTTAACACCCCATCTGCAGCTACATCCCCCACTAAAGTCTTGAAGCCTCACAGTCATCCATGAGGGTGGGAATCAACTTCTTCCAAATTCCCATTAATGTTGATATTTTGACTCCCTCCCATGGATCGTGAATGTTCTTAATGACATTTAGAATGATGAATCCCTTCTAGAAGGTTTTCTTTTCTTTTTTTTTTTAAGATTTTATTTATTTATTTGACAGACAGAGATCACAAGTAGGCAGAGAGGCAGGCAGAGAGAGGAGGAAGCAGGCTCCCTGCTGAGCAGAGAACCCGATGTGAGGCTCGATCCCAGGACCCTGGGATCATGACCTGAGCCGAAAGCAGAGGCTTTAACCCACTGAGCCACCCAGGCGCCCCTAGAAGGTTTTCAATTTACTTTGCCTGGTCCATCAGAGGAATTACCATCTAAAGCAACCATAGCCATATGAAATATAATTTTTAAATGAATTTCTTAAATAATAAGGCTTGAAAGTCAAAATTGTTCCCAGATTCATGGGCTGTAGAATGGATGTTGTATTAGCAGGCATGAGAACAACATTAATCCTGATATACATCTCCATCAGGGCTTAGGGGTGACCAGTGCATTGTCAGGTAATGTTTTTGAAATGAATGTTTTTTCTGAGTGGTACATCTCAATAGTGGACTTAAAATATTCAGTAAACCAGGTTGTAAAGAGATGTGCCGACATCCAGGCTTTGTGGTTCCATTGATAGGGCACAGGCAGAATAGATTTGGCATTGTTTTGTCTATGGCCATACCACCCTGAACGCTCCCCATCTCGTCTGATCTCGGAAGCTAAGCAGGGTCGGGCCTGGTTAGTACTTGGATGGGAAATTTGGCATTGTTTTTAAAGAGTTTGGGAATGGAAATGAGCATTGGTTTTAACTTAAAATCACCAGCTGCTCTAGCCCCTAATGAGAGAGTCAGCCTGTCCTTTGAAGTTTTTTTTTTTTTTAAGATTTTATTTATTTATTTGACAGAGAGAAATCATAAGTAGACGGAGAGGCAGGTAGAGAGAGAGGAAGGGAAGCAGGCTCCCTGCTGAGCAGAGAGAGGGGAGGAAGCTGCAGAAGGAAAGTCTGAAGCTAGCAGAGGCTGGTTCCTGAGGTTTAAGGAAAGATGCCATCTCCATAAAATAAAAGTGTGAGGGGAAGCTGAAGCAGCAGGTGCTGATGTAGAAACTGCAGAAAGCCCGATGCGGGACTCAATCCCAGGACCCTGAGATCATGACCTGAGCCGAAGGCAGCGGCTTAACCCACTGAGCCACCCAGGCGCCCTGTCCTTTGAAGTTTTGAAGCCAGGCATTGACTTCTCCTCTCCAGCTATGGAAGTCCTGGATTGCATCTTCTTCCAGTAGAAAGCTGTTTCATCTATGTTGAAAATCTGTTGTTTAGGGTAGTCACCTGATCACTGATCACAGATCTGAGCCAGATCTTCTGGAGAAATTTCTGCAGTTTCTACATCAGCACCTGCTGCTTCAGCTTCCCCTCACACTTTTATTTTATGGAGATGGCATCTTTCCTTAAACCTCAGGAACCAGCCTCTGCTAGCTTCAGACTTTCCTTCTGCAGCTTCCTCCCCTCTCTCAGCCTTTACAGAATTGAAGAGAGGGAGGGCCTTGCTCTGAATTAGGTTTTGCCTTCACCAGGAGTAGATTTGCTGCTGGTTTGATTGCTTACCTAGACCACTCAAACTTTCTCTACATCAGCAATAAGGTTGTTTCAGTTTCTTATCATTTGTGTGCTCACTGGAATACACTTTTTTTTTTTTTTAAGATTTTATTTGTTTATTTGCCAGAGAGAGAGAACACGAGCAGGGGGAGCAGCAAGCAGAAGGAGAGGGAGAGGCAGGCTCCTCGATGAGCAGGGAGCCCCATGCTCCCTGGGACTCAACCCCAGGACCCTGGGATCATGACCTGAGCTGAAGGCAGCTGAGCCATCCAGGTATCCCCACTGGAATACACTTTTAATTTCCTTCTAGAACTTTTCCTTTGTGTTCACAATCTGGCTGACATGAGAGGCCTCGCTTGGCTTTCTATGTGACTTCTTCATTAAGCTTAATCATTTCTAGCTCAGTTGGTTAGATGTCTGGCTCTTGATTTTGGTTCCGGTCATGATCTCAGGGTTGTGAGATCAAGCTCTGAGTTGGGCTCTGCCTCTCTCCCCTTCCCTGTCCCCCCCCCCCCCCCCACACCCCTTCTCTCCTTTCCCCACACCCAAAATGTAAACACTGTATCGCTCCCATCTCCATTTGGCTATAGGCAAATGGGACACACACACACACAGCTTTCACAGAGAACTTTCTGAGCCTCTGTTTTAGACAGCTGCATACCCCATCCCCATTCTCCGCATAGCACACAACTTCATACATTCAGGCCCACAAATTTCCCCCCTAATTATTTATAAGACAATTTGAAAGTACAAAGATAACATAACAAACAAACAAAATTTTCACTTCTGAATTATCAACTGTTACAGTTTCTTGTATTTGTTTTCAACATACAATTATTTGTGATGTTTGTTTTTTTTTTTTTCACAGATATATGTACCGTAAATCTTAAAAAGTCTCTTAGAACCTGTTTTGGCATCAACCTCTATATGAATGTAATGTACATCAACTTCTAGCAATGACAGGCAGCTTCTGTCATGAGTGTAAAGTATTATTTGGACACTTCAATACACATCTCTTCACTCTGCACTGCCTCCAGCTATGGCCAAAACCTGGGTGTACTTTCTGGACTGTCCGCATCATCTCTCCTCCCATTCTCCAAAATCCAGCCCAGTTAGGTTTTCACCCCCAAATGCTGTACCTAAACCCTCTTGTCAATGTCACTAATGGCCTCTACAGGAGAGGAGAAGTCTCTTCTACCCATCATAGGGTCTCCTGCTGGGGTCCTGTCAGTTAGACTAGCCAAAGACGATTAACAAGGAAAATGCAAAGAGAAGGGCACCTGGGTGGCTCAGTGGGTTAAGCCATTGCCTTTGGCTCAGGTCATGATCTTAGGGTCCTGGGATTGAGCCCCACATCAGGCTCTCTGCTCAGCAGGGAGCCTGCTTCCCCACTGCCCCCGCCTGCCTCTCTCCCTACTTGTGATCTCTGTCTGTCAAAAAATAAATAAAATCTTTAAAAATGTATTAAAAAAAAAAAAAGAAAAGAGAAGAGAAGTTTGTGGACACGTGTATCATGTACCCACAGATGAGTGACTCAAAGGTCTAGTTAGATCTTGGGCTTATATATCATCTTAGCACAGGAACAATACATTTTTAGGCAAGCGACAAGACAAAGGAAAAGAACCTGTCTCCAGGGACAGCAAATTGTGCGAAGGCAAAAAGAGGAAACTAATGACAGAGAATGGCTCGTTAGTGAAGTTAGTTGTATAGACTCTTGGGGTACTAGTTCCAGCTAAGGGTCTAAAGCTGTCTCGGGGATTAACTCTCGTCCTTCCTGGTGGAGAAGGAGCAGGGACACCTCTGTAAATCTTTGTCCTTCTTTCATCTGAAGAGGGGGAGGACAGAAAGCCTCCCTTCGATCAGTCGCCTTCAGCTCAAAACGGTTTTTACCCCAAAGCGGCATATTTTGGGGTATCATACTCTGCCCTCTACACTTCCGTGTTGCTCAATCAGCCATTCCTGAGTCCTTGTCTTCGTTTACCTACCAGAGCCTTCCATACATTTGATCACTTGCTCCTCAAACCCCTTTCTTCCATCAGCTGATGGAACTGCTCCCTCCCGGTTCTCCCCCTCCCCCCCAGTCTTCCTCTGCCCTTCCAGCTGTTCCTTCTCAGTCTCCTGTTGCCGAATCCTCCCTTCCTGCACGATCTCTACATGCTGAGGGCCCAGGGCTTGGTTCTCACCTTTGCACCGCTCTGTATCTATACTCACGTCTCTGGTGATCTCACCCTTTCTTGTGGTTTCAGATAACATCTATCTGCAGACCATACACAGATTTTTTTTTTTAAATCTCTTCTGCTCTACAGTCCAGACTACTGTGTCCAGCTGGATACAGCACATGACTACCTGCTTGTCCAACAGAAACCTCAAACTCGGGACATCCAAAAGGGAGCTCTAGGCCATCCCCATACCCACTTCCCACACTGTTTCTCTATCCAAGAAACAGTCCTTCCATCTTCTGCCTTACTCAGGCCAAAAACCTGAGTCACCCTAGAAGCCTTCCTTTCTTTCATGTCCATCCTCAGCAAATACTACCAACTGGATCTGCAAAATATGTCCAGGACCCAACCATTTCTTCGCACCCCCAGTGCAACCATTCTGGTCCAAGCCACCACCATTTCTTGCCAGGTTACTTTTTTTTTTTTTTTTTTAAGATTTTATTTATTTATTTGACAGAGAGAGATCACAAGCAGGCAGAGAGGCAGGCAGAGAGAGAGAGGAGGAAGCAGGCTCCCTGCTGAGCAGAGAGCCCGATGCGGACCTCGATCCCAGGACCCTGAGATCATGACCTGAGCCGAAGGCAACGGCTTAACCCACTGAGCCACCCAGGCGCCCCTCTTGCCAGGTTACTACAAAAGCCTCTGAGTGGTCCCATCTCAACAAAGCAGCCAGAGGAAGCCCTCTAAAGCCTCAGTCGGGTGCTGCTACCCCCTGCTCAGACCCCTCCAAGGTCTTCATTGTGACTTCTAAGCACCCCCCCCACTGTAACCCCCACATCTCCTGGGCCTCACCTCTGACCTTTTCCCCTTCTTCTCTCTGCTTTAGCCACCCAGGCTTCCTTGCCACTTATTTTTCAAATACTCCAGGTTCAGAGCTTCCTCAGAGCCTTCGGCTTTGCTGTTCCCTCTGTCAGGAATGCAGTCACCCCCAGAAAGCTGCATGGTTTCTCCTTCCTTGGGAATCTTTGCTCAGTCGTTGTCTCTCAGGGAGGCTGTTCCTGAATGCCACATCCCCTCCTTAAATGTAATACCCCCACTCCTTTCTCCCTCTTTCTTCCCCTTCATTATTTTTCTCCACAGCTCTTCCACTGTCTACACACTACATACCCTACACATTTATGTAGCCTGACTTGCCATCACAGATTCAAGGCAAAGAGCGTAATGATTGGTAGGACAGCCTCAGAGCCAGGCTGGCTGGATCTGAATGCCCTCACTATCGCGGTCTAGACATGTGACTCTAGGCACGTTCACTCCACAGTGCTGCACTATGAGATGGGAGTAATAAGAGAACCTATGTCATAAGGTTACTATGAGGATTCAATGAGCTAATGCATGTGAAGTTGTTAGAATTATACCTGCTCTGTAGTAAATGCTACATAAGTGTTTGCTGTTATTATTATTACTAATTATTATTATTACGGAGTGCTTGGCTCACAGCAAGTCCTATATAATTGTCAGCTATTATGGTTCACTGCTGTATCCTCAGAACTGAAAATTGCACTTGGCACGTACTAAGGCACTCATGAAAGTTCTATTAGATGAATGAATTAGGGTACATGTAAACATAAACAATATATGGTGGGGCGCCCGGGGGGCTTAGATGGTTAAAGTGTCTGCCTTCAGCTCAGGTCATGAACCTGGAGTCCTGGGATCAAGCCCCACATGGGAAATCCCTGCTCAGCGGGGATTCTGCTCCTCCCTCTGCCCCTTCCCCCTGCTCATGTGTGCCAGTGCGCCTGCGTTTTCTCTCCCTCTCTCTCACAATTAAATAAATAAAATCTTTTAAAAAACCAATATGATATGTTTGTGTGTCTGTTAAATTTATATCTAGCCATGTTAATATGTATAGATCTTGTTCTTTCCTTTGAACTGCTCTATAGTAAATATTTCATCCTATTAATATATCTCAATTTTTATTTTTTTAATTTTTTAAAGATTTTATTTATTCATTTAACAGAGAGAGATCACAAATAGGCAGAGAGCCAGGTAGAGAGAGGGGGGAAGTAGGCTCCCCGCTGAGCAGAGAGCCCAACACAGGGCTCGATCCCAGGACCCTGAGATCATGACCCAAGCTGAAGACAGAGGCTTAAGCTACTGAGCCACCCATGTGCTCCAATATATTTCAATTTTTTTTTTTAAAGATTTTATTTATTTATTTGACAGAGAGAGATCACAAGTAGGCAGAGAGGCAGGCAGAGAGAGAGAGGGGAGAAAGCAGGCTCCCTGCTGAGCAGAGAGCCCGATGC